>NW_026067939.1:8061795-8102580 GCF_014885135.2 Alexandromys fortis
CCCTCCCTCCCTCCCTCCCTCCCTCCGTCCATTGGCTAACTCTTACACATTTATTTAACCCATTTCTATTAATCTGTTTATCAGCACAAGGTCATAGCCAAACAGCAAAGTTTCAGCACATGTATCTCTCATGTCAGCTCCACGGTGTCTCTCCAACTCTGTTCTTCTCTCTCCCAGTATTCAGCCTAGCTTTCCCTGCCTTCCTCAATTCTGCCTTGCTATAGGTCCGAAGCAGTTTCTTTATTGTACACAGAGGGGTATCTCACATCACCTTCCCTTCTCCCCCGTCTCCCTTTTCACTCTCCCTTCTCTCTCCCCACACACTCCCAACTTTCTCGGGATAGTTTATCTATTTCCCCTCTCCAGGGGGATCCATGTATGTCTCTCTTAGGGTACTTCTCTGTGGTCATGGCCTATAAGCTGTTTATCCTTTGTTTTACATCTAATATCCACTTAAGTACACAGTGTGTACGCACATACCACCCTGAATGTGCCCAATCTAATCTGATCTTAGAATTTAAGCAGGGTCGGGCCTGGTTACTACTTGGATGGGAGACCAGTAGTTCTTTAACAGGTACAAATAAGGGATCCAAACCATGCCGTTGAAAAGTAACTACCCAGGCCTTCTGGAAGGCTGGCCAGCTTTGTCTTAAGAAGTCCCAGAAAATCATTTTAATATTGCCATGTTCCTGCTGCTGAGTAATAGCGCAAGAGTTAAAATGAAAAATTCAGATGCAGTGGGTTTGGAAATCATAAAGATTTAGTTACAGACCAAAAAAAGGTACAATAACTCAAGATCCTTTTACAGAGGATACTGAATAATGAAACAGTATATTTATCACTGGTTTCTAAGGGACATAAAACTCAAAACACACACCTTGAGGAATGAAAAAATTTTTTAGACAAGAGCATTAGGGAAACTACCAAAACAAAACAAAAAAAACTCACATTCTTCCAGTTAGAAAAAGACCGAGCTCCACAGTTCTCAGTAGTAACAGGAAAAGGATGATAATCACTGTGTTAGTACTGATTTTGTATTCTTAACAATACATTGTAAGAATGCAATCTCCCTTTGTGAGCATATTTATTCTGCACTATATGCTGCCCATAGCCCAGAGGGGAAGAACCCACTTCACTTAAGACTGTTACAGATAGACAGCCCAGCGTTCCAGTTCTTAGAGCTGTCAGGCCTCTTCATAGATTTCAAGCACACAATGTTTTGATTTCTTCTCTCTCATCCCTATTGCCATTAATTTTACTTTTCCTATCCAAGATAGGAAGGTGTTTACCATCCCTTAGCATAAAGTCACAGTAATGCTTTTAATTCCACAAACTATTCTATTTTACTACCAATCAGTCCCTGAAGAAGTTCATCTCTATCGTGATTCTGATTGTCCTTCAGAATAACAAATAAATACGTATAGAATGTGCCATGTGTGCATGTATGAATGTGTATAGTAAGACACACAGAAGTAAACGAGTATTTTTATTTGCATTAGAGATCTATATGTTTATATTTTCAACAAATGAACTGTAAATGTAAAATAGCTTCAACCATTTGTAGAATTTGTGTTTAGAGTACGTGGTCTTAAAGCAAAAATAGGTCATATTAAAATCTATGCTGAATGCCTGTTTAAGCATAAATACATTTTGAGAAAAGTGACAATACAAATTAAGTAACTGCTCTATATCCTGCCTAGTGTGTTCTGAAATAACTATATACAAAGTGAAAAATAACGTTGGGATTAAACCTTTTTAATTCAGATTTTTTTCTAGACAGTATAAGATATCTGTGCCTATTTTTATATGAAATAGATAAATTACAAATTTTTGTTTGGTGGAATTTTATAATTAAAACAAACACATATAAAAAGCACTAAAAAAATTGCGTAGTGAACCAGTATCTATACATTATGTTTATTTAATTCTTGTCAAAATTATTACACCAATACAGTATATTGAATTGTAGAATCCATAAATATCTGTTATCAATATTGTATATTAAAAATAATGTCAGAATAGACAGTATAGAAAGCAATAAAATAATTTTGTTTATTATTTATATAATATATAATACTTTCTTTGGAATAATATTAAACATGGTATTTGATCTTAAAGTTAATACAATTTTCATTTTATATGGTTTTGATGGCTTCTTTTTTTGTTAAGATCACTTACTTAATGGCATTTAAAATGTGTCTTATTGCCTTTAAGCCAAACTGAAGAAAATCAGTGCAGAATTTCCCTGTCCTTGACACTTCACCAAAACTGTTCACAAATAATTTAGGAAACACATGCCACATTTGCTCAAAGGAAAAAGAGTTTAGGAAAATAGAAAATGTGTATGATTTAGTGAAGCAGAAAGCCCCCTCAATTTCATGACTATTTGAGCATGAAAATTGCCTAAAATTATTTATGGTTTCAAATGAGTAGACTCCACTCAGGGATGCAAATTACTGCCCAGGGGACCTTAAACTTATAAAAGTTGGTACCAACTGAGCTACAAGCAAAAGTTAGCAACTCAACAAATGTTTCATAAAGTTTACTTTAGAAAATATGGAATTTGGGAGGTGAGTTTTTAAAATAATAGAATAATTGTCATTGCTTTAAAAGCTACCTTGCAATTATTTTCAAACTTAGAATATATGGAATTAATTTTGAAAACCTCATTTATGTTACTTATTTACACAAAATCATATGTATATTTGCAAAACATTCTCTTCACTCATTAATATCCATGTCTTTATTAATAGTTAGAGTAAAATAGCAATAAAAACTAAGAATGAAAAATAAAAAGAATGAGATAATATAAACTAAAAACACTGGAAATTTATTTTTAAAATGTAAAATCAGGAATCTAGAGCTTCATTCCCAGCAGTAATTACCCAAATGAACAATGTAATTCTCCACAAATAAATAAAAATATGCAAATCTAAAAAGGTAATATGTTTGATAACAGTCTCATGAACTCATTCAAATAAAAAGCTAAACTGAAAAAAGAGCATCCTGTTCTTGAAATCCATCATTGCCAAACAAATAAAACTTTTTGTTTTTTAATTGTGTTTTTTATATCACAAAGATTGTAACAATGCTAGTAGTTAGAAGCAGACATTACTTTTCTGCTAGTATCATTCCTCAATTCATAATTAACACTGAAGTTATAACTACATATTCAGAATAGAAAAAAGTCCGATAGTGCAGTTGGCTTGAACTAGTGAAACCATGACACAGATATTCATCCTGACAGGTAATTTATATTTCTATGATGGTGAGGAAATTATGTATACAAACATTCATATAATAAGTAAAACTTACCAAACAATTCTCCTTAGGAAGCCACATTAACAATAATCAAAAATCATGGTATATTGTTAGTAGTATTGGAATATTACTGCAGAACAATGATTTCAGTGATTAAATCACAGTTCCATGTACATTTGACTATAGCTTTACTACATAGAAGACTCTGCCAGTAAAGAAGGGAAGGAGATTAACCTTAGTAAAAAGTGATGAACTTAGTTGTTTTGGGTGTTCGAAAGAAATTATAGCCATGATTAAAGATGTCATGAATTTACATATATAAATGACCCACTCTTCCCTTCTATGGCATATTATGATAAAAGTAAAAGAACTATTCATCTACTCTAAGACAATGTGTTGCTAGGTAAAAATCTGGTGCATAGATTAATAAAAGATACTCTTCTTTAAGCCACAAATACGTGTGGGGCCAGTGACATCTAACACCACTGACTTCAAAATTGAGGAATTTATCTTTCTGGGGTTTGGTTATTATCTTTTTTATGTAGGTACTCATATGTGTTTGTTGTACAAACATAATTATTACTTTATGGGAAAATTTGAGTATGCTGAGGGATGTCCAGACACTTGTAAGACATGTCTATTGACTGTGTAAAGAAGAGCCTAATATTTGCATCAACATGTTGGCTAAAGGTCATTCATCCTCATATGTGTGTTCAAACATCACATCACTCATCCATCAAGGTTCTAAAGGGAACTAATGGGCAGAGCAGAAAAATTAAATGTTGCTTCAACATAAGGAAGATTAGAGAACTAAGGAAAGGCCTATGGGCTCCTCTGCTAATCAGCTTGAGCTCTGAACCCCACCCTGCCAAGAGTTATCTGAGGGATTTTCTAGGAATTGTCTCCATCATATTGGCTTATGGGCTTGTCTGTGGGACAATCAATTGATTGCTAGTTGATTAAAAAAAGGGACCTATACTGTAATAGATAGACCCAACATTAAGCCAGGGTTCTGGGTTGTACATCAAGCTAGCTGACCTTCTTCTATTCCCTCCTTCTCCTCCCCCATAAACATAAATAGAAAACAATGTTTCCTTATCTTTGGGAATCAGTTCTATTTAAAAGCATGTAATTAGTTCTCACTAAATCATAAATGTCTTTATATTTCAAAGTATATGTGCTGATAGAATGTGGTTCATATGTACAGAAATGATTTTATTTTATTTTGTTTTAACTCTTGCAATTTTTTAGTGTATACAGATTTAGAGATGACTAAAATGATTATTCAATTAAGGTAGCAAACTCCACTCCAATGTTCGGCATTCATGCTCATTTGCTTTACTGCTTGGCACTTTGATGTTTGCTGTGAAATTACTTAAATCACTGAATAATTCTCTATTATTATTGAATAAGCAGTATGAATATATATGCTAAAGAGTTTTTTGCATATAATTTACATGAATACATGCAGGTGTTACACAATGTTTTCAAAGGAATTGCCATGGAAACTATTTACTATTATAAATTAGTTCTTCATGGTCATTGGTAAGGCCTAAACTTTTCCTTTTGAACAATTTATATCTGCCTGGAGCATAAAGAGAAAAGCAATTGAGAGCATAATATTAGTATGACTTACATCTATGGTTCAGAATAGAAAAGGACCATAGTCAATTTGATCTATAAAGAAAAAAAAATTGTCTAATAAATGGATAGATTTGATCAGATACTACAGAAATACTCTGTAGGAAATATTTCCTCTTTTGAGGTTCCCTATAGGACGTGAAATTGAATCAAAGAGTGAAGAATGTGAAGCTTTTTTATATATACACTTCATCTGTCATCACTATGGCAAAACAAGGGCCTTTTGTTTTTAATTGGATAGCATTCAGGAGAGATAATGGAATGATGATGTTCCCATAAATATTAACACAAATCATAAAACAAAAATAGTTAAGTAAACTTAATTGCTGGAATATAGATCAGATTTAAATGCTTGCTTATGCAATACTTATGCTGTGTCAATATATGTTACTCTGATTGGTTTGATAAAGAAGCTGACTGGCCAATAGCAGGAAGGTAGAGGTTAGGCAGGACTGGCCCCAAAAGAGAGCATGATGAAGGGGAGGAATCTTGGGAGTAGCAAGGTGATGCAGAACTAGGAGATGAATTCCACATGTTGAGAAAAGGTACTGAGTCACTTGGCAGAATATCAGTTAGAAACATGAATTAATCTAAAATGTAAGTGTTAGCTAGTAACAAGTCTGAGCCATTGACTGAGCATTTATATTAAGTCTCTGTATGGTTACTTGGGAACTAACTAGCTGATATGGAAAAAAAAAGTCCACCTACACCCCCTAGTTTTCAGAGAGCTCTGGGTTGGATCCACAACTGCAAAAACTCGATGAGATGACATGCTTCTAGATTAACAGAACTCATAGGCAGAGGCAGGACAATAAAGAATTAAATTTCACCTCAGCTAGACTGCAGAAAAGCAAATATTTTTCATCACACCTAACTAAAAAAAAAAATATGTATTGTTCCGGTCAACCCTGGAGTCTGTCAATAAAATAAATGAACCAAAATATTTTGAGTTACTTCTGACAAATACAATTGCAAATTGCTTTTTCTTTTTTATTGAGAATTTAACCTACATATGTAATATGTTTTACTCAAACACCCCCTGCCATTCCTCCCTAATCCCTCCACCACTTTTTCCTCCTAACCTTGCATTCTCTTCCTTCTCCCTTTCCCACCCCCAAAAGTACACTTAGTACTGCCTGATGCCTGTGTATACACAGGTGCAGGCTATCTACTGGAACATAGATAGACTCTCAGGCACTGTATCCCTGAAAACAATTGAACTCTTCCTTCCACAGCTGATATAATTTCAGCTTTTAAGTAGCTTTTAAGTAGAGGTGGGGCTTCATGAATTCTTTCTCAGCTCATGTTGGGATTTTTTATAACTTGATCACTAGAGATCCTAACTTGCAGTCAAAGTCACTATAAGGTCCTGGGTGGATTAGTCTTGCCATGTTTAGTAAATTTTCCCTACAAATGTCCACCACCTCCAACTCTTACAGTCTCCCTACCTCCTTTTCCTAAATAAATTCTGAGACTTTGTTGGGGATTTCTTATATCATTCTGCTTTATCATAATCTGTTCAAATGCCTCTCCTTCTGAAAGGTCTTCCGCTGTGTCTTAAGTTTTCAGCGCACCAGCAGTTCTATGATGGTAACCATTTGAGAACATACTGAATGATTTACTTCCTGAATGAATGTCTTGCTTTCCTTCTTGACCTTTAGTAGGATTTAGGCTCCATAGGAGAAGAGAACAGGCTCAATGTTCAGAAAAATATCTGTTTTTAAACTAAGAGAATTATAGGTAAGAATTGAATATATAAAAATAAATTAATTGATGAGTGATAAGCAAAGTTAATGTGATATGTAAATTTATGATTCGTGAAGAGAAATACATTCTTCTATAAAGAAGTATAAAAATAATCAATAGTGCATTTACTCTGTATGTCTAGAGATTTCTTACATTTAGAGAGTAAATAGAGAGAAGTGTGTGGTTTAGTATTAAATCAAAAGACATTGTTACTTCTAAGATGTCAGTGAGTATTGTTCAGTTATGGTGATATTATGAGGTGAAATCAGACAAGAATACAAGGCAATGAGTTTCTTTGAAAGAAAAATATTGTAACAGAAATAAAATTTTGTTTTTGGTTCCTACAACTTTTCAAAAATAAAAATGAAAAGAGTCTAATATAAATATAATGTTAAGATTTGCATATAACTACTAAATCTATAGCTTGGCATAGATATTTGATATCAAAATAGTATCGTCTAATTGAAGTAATTGATTTATTAGCAGTAATAAATAAACCCAAAAGGTTTTCTTAAAATGTTATCTACAGTGTATGACTATATTAGATTTTTTTAAGTGTTGTTAGCATCTTAAATACTAGAAGTCACTATATTGTGTACTACATATCCAATAGGTAGCTGGATTTTAAAAAACAATGTAAGTGCTATGAATGAGTCACACCAAGAATAAAAACTTCAGAGACCAATGCTTACCACAAGCATCTACAGACCCATGTCTATGAGTTGCAAAGTCCAGAAGCTCCCAAGTTTGAATGTTATTTGTGATATGACATAATGGGAGCCAGAACATAATGAAAAGTCATCATGTCATGAGAGCACCCTTCCTTCCAAGTGTGTTCAGGCCCCAAGGGTATTTGCTAAATGCACATGGAATGGCTTTATATACAAGAGAACACTTCCATAAGGTTCATTTATCTACATTTCTACTTCTTTGGAAGAAAAAAATGCTTCCCTGAAGCCTTGTCAAATGCAGGCTTGGAACCCAGTACTTCCGAGTCTTGACAACTTTGATCTGAAATGACTCATCTGAAAAATACTCAGTATGCACCTCTGTGTTACAGTCACATAAATAGACTGAAACAGCAGGAATCCACTGACATTAAAGAATACAAAATGACACAAGAGACAACATAGAAGAGAACTTATAATATTTCGTAGAAGTATTAAAAAATCTTTGCCTATAGACTTAGTTGAGGTGTGCTGGAGGATGACTGAGTAAGACTCTCAGCTAATAGGAGGAGGAATTTGGTGATAACTGGTATAGTTTACTAAAATATAGTCCCATTAATGGCTTTTGGGGAGCAACAACATTTGTGTTATAGAAATGTCATCTTAAATTTGATTTGAAGAAAGGTCTTTAGATAATCCAAAAAATGATAAATTTAAAAGTCTCTCTTCCCACATGACTCCTTTCTAATGTTAGAGGAAAGACAATCATACCTTAGAGTTTTGTGCTAAGAATCAAGAAATGGTCACTGGTTGTGAAGAAAACCCAGGAGTATAACCTTAGGTTCATATAATTATCCCAATTATCTCTGTAAACGGTACTTGCAATTATCTGGTAACTTTATACTCTATTCCAAATGTTCTGCTTAAAAAGTAGAAATACTCAATAGGGCAGTGGCGGCACATGTCTTTAATCCCAGCACTTGGGAAACAGAGGCAGGTGGATCTCTGTGAGTTGAAGGCCAGTCTGGTCTACACAGTGAGTTCCAGGACAGGCTCCAAAGCTATAAATAAATCCTGTCTCGAAAAGCCAAATAAATAAATAGAAACATAAAAAAGTTAAAATACTCAGCTAAAACAAAAACAACACACAAACAAACAAACAAACAAAAATCCTCCCTGTTTTCCCCATCGCATGGCAATTCACAATCACTAAAATAATTATACCCTGGTTTAAGAAACAAAGTCAAAAGGTAGAAATATACTTAGCAGAAAACTTAGCTATGTACATGATTGAAGGCAGCTATCAAAAGCAAAGGAGGAAATTAAAAACACTTCTTTAGCTACATTAAACTGAGTATATTGGTGTAGATGACTTTGTCAATGTAAGAAATAACCTATAAGAGAATGCATATGTCAAATATGAATAAACTATAGAAGAACACGTTTTTGGTTTCATGTTTATTGATACCCATATTTGAAAGTCCCATTTAAACAATCACTTTTCTCTGTTGTTACCTTAGGATATTATAAGATTTTTGGTTTACACTTGCTGCAACTCAAATTTTATGAATTTGAGAACTCAGTAATGTTTGTTTTCATGAAAACCTGAAAGAATGATACAAATTTAATAAGAGATATGAATGTTAATTTTACTATGCTTTTCTTAAGCTACTGGGAAATTCAAGATGCTGTAAAGAAGACTTCTCATTCATTTCCAGCTGCCCAGACTTAAATAATCACACAGAATCTATATTAATTAGAACACTGTTTGGCTTTTGAGACAGGATTTATTTAAGCTGCACAAACATAATACCTTAAATAAAGGTAGAAATATAAATACACAGTGTGATAAAACCAACATTAAATTTGTATCAATAGACAAGATCTATACCAATGCAAAATATTTATTTCTATATTATATCTCCCTTTAAACGAAAACAAGCATTTATAAAGAATCATTTTGGAAATTTGGGCACAGTTTTCTCTTAACCGCTTTCTGCTATTTGTAGAGCGAAGTATTTTTAGGGTTCATGGAGACCTATCAGGGGTCTTTTTTCATCAAACCTCATTATCCTAGAGGAATTCACAGGTTCTCATCTTATGTGGAAACAAAATCAGAACCTCTTTTCAAATAACATATCCTTAGACTCAAATTTTGTAGTCAAGATACCTTTAGAAAAAAATGTGTGTGTGTGTATATGTGTGTGTATGTATATATGTATACATAGCTTAGCAATCCACACAATGAAGTGGCTTTCTGTAGTTAGCTCCTAAAAATTCAAAGAACATACATTATTATACATAACCCAGACTCTGTGTATTTTTCTTCTCTTACATGGCTTATTTTTTTACTCTATGACTTTTTAATATTTAATTATCTTTACTTCTTTAGTCTATGACTTTCTCTACTCAGGCAGAGTCAGTGAGATGTCCTGTAGCTGCTGAAGGAGAAGGACCTAGATCCTAGGTAAGCCACAACCTTATGGTGATATACAGATAAATAGAAATGGGTTAATTTAATATGTAAGAACTAGCTAGAAATATTCATAAACTATTCGCCAAACAATGTTGTAATTAATATAGTTTCCATGTAGTAATTTAGGTCTGGGTGGCCAGGGAACGAATGAGCAGTCTCCATTTAAAATGTTACTAAAATTCTATGCCATTACACTTGGATAACTATCTCTTTGCCTCAGAATTGAAGCCTCAGTGAATGAATTATCCCTAATATAACTTGATTCCATTTTTCTTTTCATGCCTTTTGTTTTGTTGTTCTCACTGGGAACACGTTGATCTTTAATTAGATATTGAGTATAGTATCTTGTTCTTTGTTTTACAGGTCTTGCTGCACCTTGGGTGAGGCACATACTGACATTCTACTGAATGATACACTCTTACCATAAAGTTCACAGGAATTAAAAGTAACTTCTCCTCCTTTGTGATTTCACATCACTTCCTTGAGCAAAATTATTTCCTTGGCGTCCTTGCACTCTTCACTCCTGAGACCATTCTTCATCTGAATTTCCTGCTGCTTGTCTGTGTGGGTGACAGTGTGAAAATGGAAATTCTTGGGGAGGTAATTAAGCTTTGTGTTATGAAAAATGTAATAACTACTCAAGAACTCAAGGTACTGAGAGGTATCATGTGACATTGTCATACTTACTCATAAGTTCTATATCAAGGGGCTTTTTTCTCAAAGTCTGTTTGGTTTGTATACTTCTGGAGATGCAATTACCTAAACATTAAAAGTTAAACTCTAATGTGACAGTATATTAATAAGTGATTCTAATATAATACAATGAGTACAATGTCCAACGTAATTCTGAAACTTAGAGAATGTATGGGTTGTGATGGTAAAAGAAAAATAAAGCATATTACCTCCAGAATAATACTTATTTAAAAATTATTTTAGTTTTTCCTAAATAAAAATGCAAAAAAAGGGAAGCGATGCTGAACAAAGGAAGTAAAACAGTAAAGAGTAGAAAGCACTGTTTTGACGGAGTTCTTGTTCTTTGAGTGTGAATGGTGAGCATCACACAAGAGTTTATGACAATCTTATTTTTGGAACCTGCCTAAAACTGTGACATCAGAAGTTTTATTCTCAGCAATATGAAATATATACATCTTACAGGAAGTAAACGTAGGCAATTTTCTTTCCCTAGTTTGGATTTTGAAATTTTAGAGATCCCTGCTCATTTAATTCCAAAAGAATATTCTTGCTTCTGTTTAAGAAAACCTCATGTCTGAATAATAGTCAAATCTTAGAAATACATATGTAAACTTATAAAGTATTGTTAAATATATTATATGATACATAAACTGATATATAAAAATATTAAATGCATCCTATAAAGCAAAAACAAAAGTGTTACCATCTAAGTAGGTTGACTTGATCAGAAGAAAACAAAGAGATAAGTCATTTAGCCCAGACTATTACATTTTTTGTAAAACTATAATTTATATACAGTATTTGAATTCAAACAAAACAAGTTAGTCTGTTTTCTAACCTCATTTTTACTTTTCACGCAGTATGATTCATTGGCAGAAATCTCTCATACCTTGCAAATAAAGCAATTTTCTGCATTTTTGCAATATACTATAATAGCACATTTGCATCTCATCTCTATAACAAGCCTTTCTACAAAGAGCTTGATATTTAATTTTTCTTCTCTACATATCAACTAAAACACCATTAGAAAAACCTTTTGACGGTGATTGCGTCAGTTGCATTCCGTGTTCTTTCTGCCCTTCATTTTCTATTGCTAACTATAGTATAGAAAAATGGCTGACATGCTCACATCCGTTTGGCAAATGAGAATACATTAGAGATTAAAACTGGATGGGATAAAAAAGAGGATTGACACTGTCTAAGCTGTAATTACATACTGTTTCCTCCCCAATACAGCACTGACTTTAAGAGTCCTTTATAAGTGTATATAGTATTTTTTTAACCATTGCTACGCTCTTCACACATTGAACACAGTTTCTGCCTGAGGCATCTAACTTGTTCTCAACAAGTGAAAAAAATAGGTTTCTTTTCACATTGAAGCCACTATGAATCTAACTGCAATAAACATGAAAATTAAAACTGATTTCAAGTACATGGACAATATATAGAGAAGACTGCTGGGATCCATAGGAATTTTATCATTTTATGAAAACTCTGTACATTGTAGACATGTAAACAGATGTGTATAAAAGAATGTCTGAGGAACACAGCTTACATTGTTGTTGGAAAATCCCGACCTCTGCTAGCGGAGTTTAGTTTGTATGCTCAGACTCCCTTGTCACAGCCAGACTCACTGCTACCTTCTGGAGCTTCTTTTGTTTTCTCTTTTGTTGTTGTTGTTGGTAGTGTTTTCTCAATTAAACAACACTTAGAGCGATATCTTTCATGTGAGCATGGCAATGTCTCCTCTGTCACGAAACTCTCTACTCCAGTCCTCTTTCTATGACTCTCTACAATATTTCCTATCAGTTTCCATTTCACACACTGACTGTAGTTTGCTAAACAAATGGTTATGTAGCCTAACGTCTTTTACCCTTATAGACTACTGTAAACAAGGCCATTAAAACGATTTATTTTCAAACCTTAGGCAGCATTTTGTACGTTTAAGTTAATAATAATTAAGTGAAAGCAACTGATGCTGATCAGAACTGTTTCCACAGGATTGATTATGTGTTTCAGCCTCAACATAATTAGGGGGGAGACCTCAAGTTCCAGTCCCAGTTACAAAAGCTCAGCTGTGTGCACAATGAGACTCTTTTCGTCCTTTCAATACCAAGAAAAGCATAGAAAACAAAGAGAAATATGTCATTATATGGGAGTCTTGACACCAAAATACACCTCCTGCGCCACAGTATTTTCCTTTGCTAATATAGTCTTATTTGTAGAGGACATATTGTAACTTCTGTTTATACTGGTACTTTGAGACAAAACCAATCTATAGGGGCCTTCTGTTTCAGATGGTGCCATAGTTGCTACTTCAAGTATTTAATATGACACTCCCAAGTCAGAAAATAAACAAGCAAGCAGAATGATGTCAATGTGTGAAATTTAACTTAAAAAAGTGTCACATATTTTCCCAAACTTCAAAAAAACCATGCCCTTTGTATAACACTTTATTTGCTGCTGTTGTATCTATACTGAATTCAGGTTATGGCTTCCCTGAGTCCGCTTACCCTCATCACACTCCTATATAACGAATGAGGACAGCTAAACCACAGCATCTTCCATTAGATATTTGCTAATAGTAAAATTATTTTCTCCCTGTAATACGAGAGGAGTATCAGCTAGTACTGTTGAATTGGTCTTCAAATGCCATTGTTCAATGCCATTTTTCCTGCCAGGATACTTTTATTCCCCTTTGAGCTTCACATGATTGTGGGACAGCATATGTTTCTCCTAACTGATGCTGCCCTTAGATTTTAGACTCAAGGAAAATCTTTATTACTGATGAGAAAGAACTGTGCTGCCTAAGTCAGAGGTATCAGCTTTTAGTTGGTATTGCTAAGATAAAAATACACCTCCTTTTTTTTAGTGAGTGCAGTTTTTAATGGTATCGTGAAGTACCTCATCAGACAGAAAGTACCATGAAGCAAAGGTTTGCTTTTCTGTTATCTTAATCACTGACTTTGTGGCTAACAAACTACTTGACGCAAGATAGGATGCAAGGATACAACAGAATATTAGATCAGAATAACTGGAATCAAGTACCCTTCTGTCAAAAATGGGAAACCGACCAGATGGTGGTGGTGCACACCTTTAATCCCAGCAGAAGAGGCAGAGGCATGGTGGACCTCTGTGAGCTTGATGATGGCCTAGTCTACAAGAGCTAGTTCTAGGACAGGCTCCAAAGCTACAGAGAAATCCTACCTCGAAAAAACAAAAACAAAAATATGTCGAAACAAAGTTAAACTATTTACATTTCTTATTTTCTGTACTAAGTTAAAATCTTTTTTTTTTTAAGTAGAGGACTGTGGGGAGATGGCTCAGGGGATAAAGCATTTAGAATAAAAACAGCAGAAATGTGATTTGGATCCTCAGCACCCAGTGTCATCTGGGCATGACATCCCAAGTAAAATTCCAGCTCTCATAAAACTGAGACAGGGATTCCCTGGACCTAGTTGGGTAGGTAAGCAATCCATCTTGTCAAATTCTGGATTTAATTGAAAAAAAAAAAACTCAAACAATAGGCTGTAAAAGAACTCAGCGAAGACTCCTGATGCTAACCGGGGGCTTCCACAACCTTGCACACCTATACATATGTGTGTTCCCATACAATGAACTATGCTTACATGTATGCACACTATACACAAATACACATAAAACACAATACTTATCTGAATATTTACTAGAACAGTGTCTATTGTGTATTACTCAAGCCATTGAGCAGAGAACAAGGTGCCTGAAACCTGGCTACGAATGTGGTACACTGCATAAGAGAGCTTGCTGTGCCCACATGAGGACTTGAGTTCATATCTCAACATCCACACAAAATTCTGAAGTAGACACGATATAGGACCATCCCAGGACTTACTAGACAACCCACTGAGCTGGTAATGGTAGTTTCCTGTACAGTGTTGGGGAACTATCACTGTCTCAAACCGAGGAAGCAGAAATCAATATAGGAGGACACCATATATCCTCATCTTCTTTCCACATGTGTCAAGGGTGTCCAGGCACGACCAATATATAAGCACACACATGCGCACTCACTAGCAGAAGCAAGAACAACACAAATTATATACCTAAAACTATACAAGCCAAAAGTGATGAAAACTATTTGGATGATGTAAATAATGTAATGTAGGTAACACTACACAAATGATTCAACAAGTGTAAAAGAAAACTCAAGTGATATAGATTGTGGTACCCCATGTTATCTCTTTAGTGAACAGTGATCTGATATGAAATTATTTATGATAGTGCTATAACTGGTAGTTAAGTAGACATACGACCGAAGTTGGAGAGTCTGGTGACAAGTTTCCACTCTTGGGATTAGGCATACACCGGTGAGTTGGCAGCAAGCTAGCCATGGCTAAGCACGGTAACTACGGCTGCACCCTGCACGCTGTATTCCTGAGTGTTAAGTGGCCCTTCACGAAGCTACAGTTAAACTATTCCCACCACTTCAGGAGGTTTTCACAGTGATTATAAATGATACATCACACTACAGATCATTATTATAAGAAATAGAAAATGCAACAATAACAAGCAAAAAAAAAAAAACAAGCAAAATGCAACAAAGCAACAGCAACAAATACAGGGTTATTCTTGCACTAAAGAGTAGGTAGAAAGAAATTAGGTACTCAAGGGCAACAATTAAACCATGAGCTAGCAAAAGAAAGGGGTCCATACAATACTTTTAAAGTCTGTAATGTGCAAGACAAAGTTTGCCACACTCTTTGTCAGATGCTTGAGGCTTTCTCTGGACTCACTCGCCTTTGCTTTTCTTTGTTTTACTAAAGAAACTTCTATTTAAATTCTGTGACTCTCTTGGTTGGATGTTCTTTAAGAAACCAGATACAGAGGAGAAAACCATGGTAAAAATAAAAGTAGTTTGGTGTAATTCAGTGAAAAATGAAGTGACTAATACTTGATGGCTGATCATAAACACATGATTTAGTGATTGTGTATAATTTTTGACAAAATAATTTATTTTTATTGGTCCTTGTAAAATGTATATATTGTATGGTGCATTAATGGGGAAGAAAATTCGTTCTGATTCAAGGCCACGGATGATTTGCTACATCTAGTCTCCACTTTACCCCATTATTTTAGTTGTGAATTTTAAAATTTAAGTATTTTGATATTCTGCTTGTTTCACCTATTAAATGCCTTCACAACAATAAATGTTAATCAACATTTTATTATGCTAACCCTCTTGATATAAATCTTTAATTGGATTTCTTTAATGAGAAGTGAATCCATACTGACAGCTACAAATTTGTTTTGTTTATTGACTCTCTGGGAAAATAACTTGATTGTAAAAAAAGAATGACATGTTTTTGAAATAGTGTTTTGAGGATAAAATAACTTTGTTTCCACCTTAGTGACAAAAAGAACTATTTTACTACTGAAGTTAGGAAGGCTCTCTCTGTTACTTTCTATATAAAATTTCTACTTCTTGTTTAGGCATGGTAAGGTTTACCTGTAATACCAGTAATTGGGAGACTGAGGCAGGTAGACCAGCCAGTACCAAAATAGTCTAAGCTAAATAGTCTAAGCTTTATCAAGCAAACTAAAAAGAATCAACCACCCCCAAAGAAACAGCATTTATTAGCATTTCTCACACTTTTTCGTTCTTTGAAATAAAAATGCTATTGAGCGTCATGTTGTTCTTTATATGATGTGATGAACTAAAATAAAAGTTTGTAACTTAAAATGAAAATTATTATCCTTTCAGTCCAGTAGGTTAGAAATCTGGCTTGATATACAAACTTATCAAAGGGCTGACAGAAGAATTACTTTGAAATCATCTGGTCATCTGATTCAAATTCTTGGGATCTTCATCCATCAGTTATTGTCTCTTAACACCTTATACTTTTTTTTTTATAATCAAAAGTCCTCTGAAAGCTGCGAATGTGCTATCTGTCCTCTGGCCAACACATGACCTAGGGATGACACCATCATTTTTTTGTACAAAGTGGAAGGTGACAGAATGGATAAAGATTCTTTACCAACTACCTATCCTATAGAGGGTAAATACTCAAAATATAGAAAGGACTAAAACTTTCCTTTTAGATATTAAGAAAAAGAATGCTTAATAGGTGGTGGTGGTGCGTGCCTTTAATTCCGTCGCTCAAGAGGCCGAGGCAGCCATATTTCTTTGTGTTTGAGTTCAGCCTGGTCTTCAGATTAAGTTACAGGACAGCCTCCAAAGCTATGGAAAATCCCTGTTTTTTTTTTTTTTCTTTTAAGTGCAATTCTAAGGAAAAAGTTCTTTATAGAGCAAAATCAAATGGTTACTTAGCCATCAGGGAAATGCAAATCAAAACTACTTTCAGAATTTATCTTTATCTTACAATAGAATGGCCAATGAAACAAATGACAGCTCATGCTGGTGGACGTTGCATAAGTGGAACAGTCATCTCTTACCGCTGGGAGTGCAAACTTACACAGGCACTGTAGAAATCAGTGTGGCGTTTCTTTAGGAACATAGGTATCAATCTACACCAATATCCAGCTCACTCCTTGTTTGTTCCCACTCCTCCCTCTCAAGCTCTGCCCTTTTAGAAGGACAGCCAAAGTCCAGACTCTTTCGCTGAAGCTCAAGACTGCACATTCAGGGTATTTAAGGCCCCACCCCAACCAGTGATGTGCTTTCTTCTGTCCACCCCACCCAGCCTCACCTCTGGGGGTAGAAAGTCACTCAGAACTGCTTTGATCATTACATGGTCTTTTTACTTTACCTTCATCTGACTTACTACATCAGCTGAGAAACCTACTATCAGGGTCTGAAAAAATGTATCACTATTTTTAGGTTTGTATGCAAAGAATGCATGCAAATGAATGGAGGTAGTCATCGTCATCATCATCATCAAAAACAACGTGAGTGAGTTAACCCAGACACCAGAAAATAAATATGGTATGTATTCATCCATATTTGGATGTTAACTGTTAAGTCAAATATAAGAAATATGCAATCCATAGAACCAAGGAGGTTGGATATAAATGATTAGGGGGGAAGGCTGGATCTCCCCAAGAAGGGAAATCAAGTCTAATCAGCCGGAAAGGTTCCAAGTGGTAGTTCTGAAAAGTTCCATATAGATCAGTATAAAAAAATTAATAAAAGCTTGCTAAATTTGGCCATTAGGGTGGAACTGGTTTTACTCTGGCAAATTTCAGGATTAACATAGGAAGCCCTACAGCAAGATTATTCCACCCCAAATCCAGTAGTTAGGCTTCTCTCTCTGACTCAAGGGTGACTTCTTCACAGTGATCAGCAGTGAAACTTCACACGCAAAAGCACCAGATATGATTAGGACATGGGAACCAAAGAAGGTAGTAATTGGACCAAATGGGCAGCTTTCTCGGGTAAAAAAGCCAACAGCCAGTCCTGCTGCAACACCACTCTGACCATAATAAATGAATTCGTCATTACACAGCATACTCCTCTGTTGCTGGAGGCCGATTGTTGGTTCCCAACTGCCCAGCTTCCTGAAATAACCACACAGAAACTGCATTAACTAAAGCTCTGCTTGGCCCATTAGCTCTGGCTTCGTATTGGCTAGCTCTTACATCTTAATTTAACCCATTTCTATTAATCTGTGTATTGCCATGTGGCTGTGGCTTACCAGCAAGGTTCTGTTTGGAGTCTGCCTCTGGCAGGGCAAAATAGCTCCTCCTTAACTCTACCTTCTTTCTCCCAGGATTCAGCTTAGCTTTTCCCGCCTGCCTCTGTACTCCCCTGCTATAGGCTCAACGCAGTTTCTTTTTTTAATCACTGGTAATCACAGTATACAGAGGGGAATCCCGCTTTTTGTCTAAATGAAGAGGAAGGTTTTAATTTTTACATTCTTTCTCTAGAATTTCAACATTAAAGGAAGTGGAAATATGTTTTGTCAATGTTTAGATGTATATGGCTGCTCCCTGTTTGTTCCTGACTGGTTTTCAGTGTGTGAGTGAGTCTACTGTGCTGTGTCTTCCTCCTGCTGTAGCAACTGCATTCTCTGACTTGTCTTGAATGTGTCCTTGTACACTTGCATCCAGTGCCATGGAAACCAGAGAAGCGTGGGGTAGCTGTCTAGGTAAAGGACGATGGACAAGTTTCTATCATTTTGTTTAATCCTTTTCAAATTTCTGATCACATCGATGGTTAGTGTAACTGTAGCTTTGTCATCTAGGCAACAGCAGAAAATCAGCTCCTTCCCTTAAGGCTAAAGCTACCTCATTAGTTAATTAGTCAGTCCATTAATTAGTTAAAGCTACTATGTATTTTCTTAAAGGCAAACAGGTGTTCCTTATTCACAAGCTTTCAAATTAAAAGAAAAACAGGTTTTGTTGCAATGACTGCTCTCAATAAGAGCTACCTGTGTCTCTTAAGTGATTAAAGTCCAAACAAGGTCTAAGTTCTAATGGTGTAAGAAAATGTTATTAGGTATACAAAGGTCTGAGTATTTAAAAACTCCAGTAAGCTCAATGGGTCTCCAAATGATTTAGGGTATAGACATATAAATTATAAAGGTTTATTGCTATACTGAGATTTCAAGGGGCCAAAGTTTCAACATTGAGAAAAGGAGTTCTGAAAAACTGGTAGATCACTAACTACTTGCTATTCAGTCACAAGCTCAAGATTTTAAATTTCTTTTGGTTGCCTCCTAAATATAGACTTAAAGGTAATTTTCACAAGGCTAAAAACATATATTAGATTCTTTAGACATGGAGGGATATATATATATATATATATATATATATATATATATATATCAGTGAGGATATTGTCCAAAGGTATGGTAGCATATTATATACCTATAATCCTAATAGAGGCAGGTGGACCAGGAAGGTATTCAAGGCCAGTCTCAGGAACAGAATTGCTGAATTTCAGTTCAACTAAAATAAGCTGAAGCCCAGCCTCAAACAACAAAATATCCAAGCAGATTTGGAATGAGTTTATACAATCATCATTAGATTGTTCTGACAAGGATAAACACCTGTCACTCCTACAACTTTTCCTTTCCTCTTCTATTTGACACAGAACCGTTTTCTCATTTCTGTGAAATCATTTGATCAGCATGAAAACAAACTGCTATTTTTATTAAAAAGAAGCCCTTAATTTTTTTTGTTTAATCTTTTTGAGACAGGGTCCTGAAAGCCATAGCCTTTGCTAAGACACCAAGGTATAAATCTGTTCCGTGAGTCTTACTAACACCTGTTAGCTGCTTTTTCTATAATATAGATTTCAGTACAAGATAAATGCTAATATATATATATATATATATATATATATATATATATATATATATATATCTTTCATCTCTTTTGGTAAAATAAAATTCATGTAGGATTCAGGAAGTCAAACAAAGGTCATAACAGATTTTCGTGTCACAGGTTAAAAGAAAAAGTTCCAAATGTATGGCTTTTCTTTAAATTCCTAAACTTCAACTTCTGTCCCTCATCTATATTTGTCTCAGCAGATTTCCACTTGGTTGACAGACTCCATCCTGGGAGCAGCTGCAGACTGCAAACTGCTGAGCTCTGGACTTGCTGAAAACTGATGTGAACCAGTCCAGGTAGTGTTATTGTTCCCTGTGCTTTACCTGGCCCAGATAATCAGATGCTTCTGATAAATCACCCATTGCCCAGCCTTTAACTAGACGTTCATTCTTCCTGGGCCCTGAGAATGGAAGCCCCCACTCCAGCTGGAAGCAACTACAGAAGAGAGTACATTGTCCCTGCCACATAACAGGCTGAAAATGATAAGTCAAAGGGAAAATTTCTCACACAGAGGACAAAATGACTACCTATAATGCCAATTTTTTAAAAGATGGACTCAGATTTATCAACATGTATTTTCATTAATTAAAATAATTCTACAATATAATAGATGGTAGGTAGGCACTAGCTCAACTTCTTCATGTTCAGTGAACCTCCACCCATACTGGCCGATATTCTTGGTACAGAAAAGCACTCTGCTCACTACCGAGAGGAAATGGAAACACTAAGCCATCTACAAACCCTCTAATCTGCACCGCTGTCTTGCCAGCAAGATAACCTAGTGAAATGATGACACAAAGCTTGTAGGAGTAACCAATCAATTTGGTTGAAGGAACGTTCTTGAGATGGAACCTATGCCCATCATTGTTTGGGGACTAAGAAACTGAGACGAGACAGTTCATGAACCTAAGCGAAAATCAAATACTACAATGGAAATGAGGCAGTACAATGACTCCTCCATTGACATCCTTTTATTCTGAAGGCCTTATTCAGCCATTGGTACAGAGCCTTCTTCCTGCAGCAGAGTTGGAAACCCACAGCCAGACAATATGCGGAGAATGAGCAACCGCAGAAAATTCAACCTAAATGGGATGTCTCCATCAAATCTATCCCTTCAGGGCTCAGATGGCCGTGAGGAGAAGGAGACAGAAAGACTGCAAGAGCCAGAGACAATGGAGGGCACCAAGGAACAAAGCCCTCTAAACCAGCAGGATCAAATCCGTGCCATTAATAGCTCACAAAGACCGAGGCAGAAGGCACAAGGTCTGCATAGACCTGTACCAGCTAGGATCCTAGAGCTGAAAGAAGTGGACAAATGTCCCCATCCCTAAGCCAAGCGCAATCTCCAACTGACATCCCGATGAAGATGAAAGTTTAGTTTTCTCCATAGGCATCTCATAGGAAACAAGCTACTCTTAAGGGAAGTCTACATTCCCAGGAGTTGATGGCCAAAAGAAAATGAACTCAACAGCATCTTCAGAGATTCCTTGTTTCATAATGTTATGCCTGAGGGTTTGTTGTTGTTGTTCTTTTTTTACCTTCTGGTTCCTTTTGAATATATTATAGCTTTTGGTTTTGTATCTTTATTGGGATTCTAAAGAATGCCGATGAATGTGTCTCTGCATATATATCTGTTTCTTGTGCTTTTTCTTGAAATTTTTTCCTTCTGCTTGTTTGTTTAGTCCTATTTCAATTTTTATTTTATCTTATTAAATTATATTTTATTTTATTATTATCCCTTAGGTGCCTGTTTGTTTTCTACAGAGAAACAGAAAGGAGTATATTCAGATGAAAGGAGAGGGAGGAGGGGCTAGGAGGAGTAAAGCGAGGAGAACCTGAAGGATAAATTATATATTCAGAATTTTATTTTAAACCAGAGAAAAAATAGGAAAAGAAAAATAAAGAAGTTCAAGCCACTTCCATTAATATAAAAATGTATGCTCACTCTGAGACCATTAAAAATTTTCTGCAATAGTATTCCGATGCTTACTTGCATTACCCTGCCTCTCCCAGAACCCACTCTTCCACACACTTAACAAGGAAAGACAGCAACTCATAGTATGGGTCAACCTTCACAGTGGTTCAGTTTTTATTAGCATCCGTTGAGCAATGATGTTGATGTACGTTAGTATGAAGCTTATACAAATTTGGCAAGCTGCTGCTAATTCCACCAAAATGGCAGGACAAGCATCATTTACAAATTATTTTCTTTGTCAAGTGTTCTTTACAAAGTGCCCTGTAATCTAATCCTGAGATGTGTTTTCTAAAGGTGCAAAGTTTGTATGGTTCGTAGTTACATAATCGGAAACTGGTATACATAATTCATTAGTTACGTGAAGAGACAGAAAAGAAGCGAAAATTGCTGACACGGTACTCAGCATAAGTTCTTTTTCTTAGTTTCAGTTTTAAAAGAAACCATTCATGGAGTTCAAAGAATGTTTCTCAACACATCTGAGGGAGTCCCATTTTCAAAAGATATGCAGGAAAGAACAAAAAAACTGCTTGAAATGGTTTAAGAGGTCAACAGTCAAGTATTACAAATATTGAGTTGTCATTTTCTTATTACTTATGATTCAAGATGTTCCTGAGGTAAAAACTATTTTTAGGTTTGAAGGAAAGAAAGAGATTCCAACCACTGGTGAGAATGGCTGACTTCTTCCTGTTTCTTCTTTGACTGTTATGATTTCTTTTTTTTTTTACCCTGACGTATTAATGGAAGTAAGCAAAAAATACTCTTCAACACAATTGCATTGTTAGGTCCTGAGTTGGGGGAAAATTAAATTTTACAGGTTCTTTATGCTTTTATCATATTCATCTTACTTCTGCATGATTAATTCAGACTTGCCAGCAAACTCTTTGTTATTCTGACTCTCTTGAGAAGTTTTTGTAATGAAAATGTGAAAGATTACTCAGGGTAAGCAGATGCAATTTAAAAGAAAATCAGCTTGGAGATTAGCATTCTACCACGCGGTCTTTTAGGCATTTTCTTAGAAACAACCTTTGTTCTAGAAATACGAACATGTATGTTAAACATTTACTGTCTACAACTGAATAGAGAAGAAAAGAAAAAATAGTGTATTTATAAATAGATGTCATATGGAATAAATCTAGTAATGAATACTTATTTTAAAGTTACCATTATGTAGCTCAGGCAATAAAGGTTAAAACCTAACAAACGTTACTGTATTTTATGAAATAAAGTAAAATGAAATTATATGCTTTAGTAATATGCTAGTCACAATAATTACTCTAAGTATATAATTAAACATACATTCAGAAAAAGCATCTTTTAATATATTCATGATGTCTAAAAGTAAATAACACAGGACTGGGAGTGTAGCTCAGTTGCTATAGTGCTTGCCCAGCACTCATGAGACAAGACTGTGATGAAGCTTACCTGGGATCCTAGGTGGCATTAGAAGAATCAGAGTTCAAGGTCATATTCTTTCACAGAGAGAACTCGAAAACAGTAAAGGAGACATTATTTTACTTAACATAGGAAAGGGATAAAAGGGAGGGCTGGACTGGAGAGATTGGATAGCAATTAGGAGCACTGACTATTCTCCCAAAGGATTTTCAGCTGGCTTTGATTTTCAGCTCCCAGATGGCTGCTTATAAGCATCTGTATTTCTACCTCCCAGACACATGTCTCCCTCTTATGGCCTCCAGAAATACTGCACACTTGTAGTATATAGAAAGACAGACATACACGTACATAAAATAAAAATAAATTAATACAATAAGAAGAAAAAACAGCAAAGTGTTCATTTTCATTTGAACATTTTTAAGATAGAGAAGCTCTTTTTCTTTATTCAAGTTGTATAGATGGAGCATTGATTTTTCAGTAATACAGAATAATGCAAACTTCAAAAAGTGATAATAGAGAAATTTGGTTCTAATGGACATACTACTTAATATTAAAATGTCTTCAATATTTTTTATTTTATAAGTTTTGTGCTATAGGATAATAATGAAAACATTAAACAACTTTTTACATAAATTTAAATATGTGCCATGTTGTTTTAAGGCTAAATTATATTATTTTCCTCACAAAGTAATGGCATACTGTGTAAGTTGCATTATTTTGTAGTGATATGACTCTTATACCTGAAAACTTCACCTTGAATTCAGTACTACCTAAATGTAGCTTTAGCATTAGTATTTTTATTTTTAAAATAAATTTCTATGTAATTTCTTATTGCAACAAATAAAAAATATTGCTTGGTCCCATCATAGAGTTTTCTGTTACCCATCACATTTTAAGTAAATCTATAACAACACTGAAATAGATTTGTCTTAAACTTTTTGTGCCCAAACTTATATAAATTCCACAATGCTAACATAATTTTAAATAATTGATGTATTGATTATAATTTAAGAAGGGTCTTAGATAGGATTTCTGTTACCGTGAAGATACACCTTGACCATGGCTGTTGTATGGTCAGGATTTGGGGTGAGATTTGGTAAAAAAGATTATGCATGTGACTTCTGCCTGGCTCTGGGTTAGAAGGGTTAGAGTAGAGTTGTAGCTCTAGCGGGTGGCTGCCCCTGTATACTTCTGTAAGAGGAAGAGTACATGAATTTCTCATCTGCACCTTCAGCAGGAAGAGGACAGTATGTAGAAGAGACAAAATTCCGACACACAGATGATGCATGCAGATAGGTCTGTACCTAAAGTTGGAGTGGTGATATAAATGGGCAATTTAGGATGTGGTTTACATTACATAAGATTACACAAGATTGTTTCTTAGGTAATTCTTAATAAGAAAGTCTGTTTTTCTCATTTACTTATGTTGTAAAAGGACTCTTAGAAAAAAAATCCATAAAATGGACTACATGTTTCTCTGTCTTGATTACTCCTTTCCTGTATTTAGGTATCTAGGACATCAAGTCTCCAGCCCACAAGGGAACTTCTTGAGGTATTTTTGTAGCAGTTCATTAAATGGGACCCTATTGGTTTAGAGTTAATAGGCTTCTAAACACCCAAGTCTACAAGTATAAAAACCAACTAAAAGGATGCTTACATGTGGATAATGAGATTGGCTATTAAAAGTATATTTATTTTCTGCTCACAGATCAAAAAGAACTATTAAGATTAGGTGAAACTTTCCAACTGTAAACTTTAGAATCTTCAACAATCAAAGTGCCTCAACTCAATCAGGAATTCTTAGTATTTAAGAAATATTGATGGTAGGGATATTTATTGTTTTTAATTGTACTATAGTGTTGGCAATATAGTGTTGCATTGTTTTTAAAGTAATTATTACTTGGGTACTTTAGATATCTGGCAGTTGCTTGAAGTGGAATTACTACTTCTATTATTAATAGTATCCATCCTAGCAAAATTACTAAAGAATAGTATAGCAAACATTAAGCCAAAGGAATAATTAATATTTTGTGTTCTTGCAAATCACAATAAACATATCTCTTTCAATCTGTTTAGCCCTCACCTTCACCCCTTCATCTTTCTCATCTTTTCTCTGTCTCCGCCTCCGATATATGTACTATTCGTCCTACGAAAGCTCAGTGGCTTTTTTCTAGTATCTTCACTTTTACAAATACTAAATTGAACACAGAAAATTAGGAAATTGAAACCGCTGTAGTGTCTATTTGCAGTTGTAAATTTGAACATTTGGAATTAACTAAACCCTAGGCAGCCAGATACAACAGGCAGGGATTTTCTTAATTAAATCATGTGAAGTAGGAAAACCTACCCTAAATCTGGATCTTTTGATGTGGGAAGATCCACACTAAATTTGGCTCTTTTTAGGGGGAAAGACCTACTTCAAATCTGGGGCAAACTGTGGTTGCAGCTATAAAAAGGACAAAGAAGAAGGAACTTTGCTCTTTGCCTATTTGTCCTCAACCTGAACAATTTAGCAAATTTATTCCATCACCGTCTTTAGAGCCTAATTTTTCAGGATTTCAGAACATATAGACAACCATTTCAGACATCCAGCCCCTAGACTGAACAACTATTGGATTCTTAGATTTTTCACTGTGAAACAACTACTGTTGGATTAGCCAGACCATAACCTGTATGCCACTCTAATAAATTACATACATAGACACACACACACACAGACACACACACACAGACACACACACACACCAACTTATTTATTCCTTTTATATATTCTTTCAGTTCTGTTTTCTAGACTAATTTTGGTGCCAGGGCTGGTTCTAAAGCTCAGGATTATAAAGGTGAATTTTTAAAGTATCTGGAACAGGTTCTCTTTTTCCACCAATTCAACCCTCATTCTCATCCCCAGCTGTGCTGCTGCATGCAGTGGTAGCCTCTCTGACTCACTACTACCATATCCTGTGGATCTTAAGTAGAACTTCTCCCACCACTTGTAACTTTGTCCTAGACCCCAGCAGGTGCAGGCACCTCTCTGCTAATTCAAGGGTGGATCCTTCCAGGCCAACAAATAAGCTCAAGGCAGCCTCATATCTCTCCTCCTGCTTCTGAGATCCAACATCCACACAGTCTCAGCTCTCATTCTGTAGCAGGAAGCTCACTGCAGTCTCCCTTTACTCTCTGATCTTAACCCATTGGATCACAAATATCATTCATTTCCTCGGCCTTCCTTCTACCAGCTCCTCCCAGTATCCATGCATCTAAAACCAGCCTGAATTTCCGGAGAACACAGCTGAACAGTCCAGGAAAACAGGACACCACACAGCCACCACACTTTCCAAAAACACAGAGAGGAAACAGAAAGAATGAAACTAAGAATCCATAGAAAAGCTTAGAAATCAGCATCTAGAGCTATAATGACCCAAACTCAGAGATCTAGATGCCAGAATTCAAACATAATCAATAATAGTCAGGGCAGTATGTGTCCATGGGAGCCCAGTTATTCTATGACAGCAAGCCCTGGATACTATAACATAGCTGAAACACTGGGCCTATAGCAAGCTATAGGGGAACAGAGCTAGGTGGGAAAAACTAAACTGAATTCTGGGAGAAAGAAGGAAGGAGTCAGAGAGAAGCCATGGAGTCACCACTGGAGACAGATGTGTTGAAATTTTGCTGGTAGGCCACAACCTAATGGTGATGCATAGATTAATAGAGATGGGTTAAATTAAGATGTAAGAGTTAGCAAATAAGAAGCTAAAGCTCATGGGCCAAGCAGTTATTTAATTAATACAGTTTCTGTGTGATTGTTTCAGGGATAAGCGTCAAGGAACTAACTAGAGGCTTCTTTACTACACAAGGCCAGCCTGGTCTACAAGAGCTAGTTCTAGGATAACTAGGACTGTTACACAGATAAACCCTGTCTTGAAAAACAAAACAACAAAAACAAAACAAAAAAAAAACAGTTAGGAAATAAAAGTTCTTCAGTTGGCCGATGGACAGTGACTATGTGGCACCTTTACACAATTGGATGGTATACATCTATTAAAAATAAAATTATAAAATTTGTTGGTAAATGAATGGGGCAGAAACAGTCATTCTGAGTGAGGTAACCCAAACACAGAAGACAAATTTATTTTTCTCTCATTTTGGATGGCATCCTTTAATCTTCAAATGTGTGTGGTTGGTTGGAGATTTTGAAAGAGTAATCTGGCGTCTGAGAATGCCTAGAAGAGGACAAGAACAGAATCAAGGACACCGGTGACCAGAATTCAAGTACATGCAGGACTTTAGCTCAATCTCTTTTGAATGGAGCATTATTTGAGCAACTATCTTACACAAACACTAATGTTACTAAAATTTTGATTTTATTTTAAAAAATAGCATAAAGATGGCATCAGGAAGTTCTTTATAATTAGAAGCCCATTACACAATGACCATTACTAAATGACTTTTACAAGGTCAAAATCTTTGAGATCTCAAATGCAAACTATTTGACATTATTTTCAAATTTCATCTTTAACAATTAACATATTAATCTAGTCATTGTAAAAACAAACTTGCAAATTTCTAATTTAATAATCTTTACACACTCTGAGGTAACTCAGGAATAAAATTTAGTTTACAAAATTCCATAACAAACTAATGGTTTCTAATATCTAATGATATATTACACAATTCTCTGAGGAGTTCATACAGCTGAAAGTTTTATGGGAAAATTGCCAGCTGGGAGCTAATGTCCTTCAATGGGAGATATTTCACTCTATAGAAGACACTCAGTTTCTGTAGCTGTGCTGTACCGGAGCTCTATAAAACCATTTTGATAGAGAATAGTGGTGCTATCAAGTTACAAAGGTTTCCACAACACTTACAAATTAGCACAAGAGTTAATGTGTAATGAAAAACATAAGAAAGAATTTTTCTCATTTGAGTAAACTACATTTCCTGCATAGCTTTGAAAGGACAGAGCTCCATTTCAATCACGGTGTTCTAATGCCCATGTTTCCATACCTTCGTTTTCCTTAAAATAGTGTATGTTATTTTAAAGTTAAAATTTCACGGATGTGGGCTGGAGAGATGGCTCAGTGGTTAAGAGCATTGCCTGCTCTTCCAAAGGTCCTGAGTTCAATTCCCAGCAACCACATGGTGGCTCACAACCATCTGTAAAGAGGTCTGGCGCCCTCTTCTGGCCTTCAGGCATACAGACAGAATATTGTATACATAATAAAGAAATAAAAAAAATGTTTAAAAAAAAATTTCACAGACGTGAGGAATTACTCTGAAGTCAAAGATAACTGCCACCTCGAGAGCACAGATTCTGCAAAGTTGTTTTCCGACCTCCTATACAGAGTACGTTATGCACGTATGCATGTGCCTGCTCTCCAGCCTCTCCCTCAGGCACATAAAATAAGTGAAGTGTAGTTTAAAATTAAGGGTATACTCTGAATAACTTTTTTCATTAGCATGTGAAAATCACTCAAATTTTCTCCCAAGTTTAAAAGAATAAGCCAAATAATTTTGAAAATTACTTTTCTTATTAAAGTGACAGTTTCTATTGACCCGTAACTAAACTCAAACTAAAAAAGACTATTGTTGATGAAGTTTACTGTTTACTGTTTTGAATTAAGAAGACTATTCATGTCTTTAAAGTTGCCATCATTATTATTTTTAAGACATAAAAGATTTGTGATTGGGGGAGGGAAATGGGAGGCTGGGAGGAGGCGGAAACTTTTTTTTTCTTATTCTCAATAAAAAAAAACTAAAAAATGTATATGAAAAGCACATTTAATGTTTGCATATAAAGTAAATAATTTAAAGATTTAAAAAAAAGATTTGTGATTGCTATGTCTTTCAGGAAACAACTGTGACAATTAGCACGCATGCACACAACAAATACAGGCTGGCAGATTAAGACTAGTCTTAACTTAAAGGGTGTGGGATGTAAGGAACATCAGAGAGGAGTTGGGGGATAGGAAATAGTTTCAGAATTTCTGTATGAAAAGAATCCATATTCAATTAAATAAACGTCTAGGCTTAGCTCAATAGTCTGTTGAAGCTTGAAAGACGCACTGTATATAGGCGCTTCACATTGAAGTCATGCATCAAGCCTAGCTAGACAGATGCGCAGAGTTAAGGAGAGTGATGAAGAGTACATGGAAGTCGAATGTGTCATAATAAGAATAAAATCCACAGCATTTGATTACCTATGTGAAGGGGAGCAGGAGATTGCTTAAGTAAAATAAAAATAATTCAAGTCCATTTCAGCTGTCATGATCTTTATGATCTTTGGAACAATTCTATTCCTTTCAGATCTAGAGTTGATATTCAGTTCTGTTCTTGGTATTCTATTTAATTCAGAACACTGCACTCTGTTTAAATGAAAAGGCCCCGGGAAACAGCAGTACATTAGGCTGCCCACAGTTATTTTCTTCAACAAAATGACTTATCATAAGGATAATCAAATAAAAAGTTACTTATTAAAATAAAAGATACACCAACATAAGTAGGGATCCATGACTTCATTTTGTAGCAACATTCACCCACTCACACACCCGTGGAAAATGTTTCAGGAAGTAAACTAAGAGCAAATATTTCAGTTATGAGATGATAGGTCAGTTAAAAGCTAGCATATAAAATAGCTATAAATTCTTAATACAATATTTAGTCAAAAATATTTTAGTTGAAACTATCTCACAAGTTCCAAAGAATATGCATTATTTTTGGTGATATTCCAAAAAAATATGGGGATTACAAACAACAAATACAAATATGAAATCCCTCTGCACAAGAATGTTATCACAAGTGGTATTTCAAGTTCTAAATAATTTGCATTTGAATTGAAAAAACTGAATGGCTCTTAATACATTGCTTTAGTTGTTTTTCTGTTGTACTAACAAAACAGCCTGATGAAGGGAATTTAGAAAGTACTTCACTGTTTTTCTGATTTCAGAGATTAGCAAAGAAATAGTAGTAGGAACAGCTGAGTACTCACGTTCTTGATCCACAAAAAGAACACAGAAGAATAAATGGTGGCTTTTGAAACCTTAAGCCCATCTTAAGTGACATGCTACTCCAAGAAGTCTATACCTTCTAATCCTGCCCAAAGAGGCACCAACTTGGAGACAAGTATTCAGTATGTGATAAGTATGAGGCACCTATCATTCAAACCCCCACATTTTACTCCTGGTCCCATAATCTCATAGCCATACAATTATGCTAAAGGCATTCAGTCTGATTTCAAAACTTCCAATAGTCTTGCATAATCTCAACACTGATTCAAAGCCCAAATATCTTCGGAGATTAAAGGCAGTCTCTTAATTATAACCCTCTGCAAAACAAACAAACAAAAAACCAAAGCAAAACAAAACAAACAAACAAAAAAAAACAGATAATATACTCCCAGTATATAATGGCACAAAATATGCATTACCAATCCAAAATGGAGGAATGGGGACAGAGTGAAGCAGTACAGGACCAAAACAATACTAAAACCAAGCAGGGCAAACTTCAAACTCGGAAGCTCCATGTCAGTTGTCAAACAGCTTTGATGGCTCTGTCTTTCCAGTTTTACTAACTTCAGCATCCTCCTCTCTCTTGGGCTGGTCCCATTCTTTGTAGGCAGCTCTCCTTGGCAGATATCCCATAGCTCTGACACCTCTAACACCCTCAAATTTCCAGCATAATCCATGCTTGACTTCCACAGCTCCCTGCATGACCTCCGAGCATTTCTATGCAGGGACTCCCCTGCCACATGCCTGGCCTCAGTGGCTCTCCTTAAACATGGAGGAAGATTCCACAGCCCTTTGCTTGCATAGTCTTCATGACTAATACCAGAATCATAAGGATTCACAGGTTCAGCTTTCTGCTTGAGATGGAGTCTGGCTCACTTCTTGAGTTACATTTTCAGCAGTTTGCTTCTTTAGGAGCAGAAAATTCCTTAGGACTTTGCTTTTTGCAATTTAGAAGATTGGTTGGGTGGGTGATCTTGTCCCAAAAGTACCTATCTTTTTATTGCATTTTGTAACAGGTTTCTCCTTACTTCTTTCAAAGTGAGCTCTGACTCCACCATTAAACTTCCTGGTGCTTTCTCACGTTAGGTTGTACAATTTTTAAAAAATCTTATTTCTCCACTTTTTTTTGTTCACTATAGACCTGAATAAAAGATAAACATTTTCTGTGTGAGCATTAAGCTGTCTCATAATCCCATCCATCAAGAAAATTAATCCAGTGCTTTACAAATTAACCTCAGGCAAGTTTTTTAGGACAAATGCTAAAGACAGCCGCCTTCTTTGCTCAAATATCACAAGGTGTTCTCTAGCTCAGTTGCTATTTTTCCTCACTGAAACATCTTGAGCTGAGCCTACATATTCCACATTGCTCTCAGCACTACTTCCAAACTCTTATTAGGAAGGCCTAGTAAGCCTTACAGAATTTAACCACAATATAATCCCAAAGCATAAAATTCTACAGATTTTTTTTCCCCCAGAAAACATCATGATCAGACCAATTCCAGCAAAAATACATGGTTACAGCAAAAGTCCTCTTCTCAATACCAGCTACTCACTTTTTACCTTTCTCTATCTGTGGCATGATACCATGGCCAAGGCAATTTATAAAAGACAGTGTTTAATTGGTTTCCAGTTTCCAGGTTAGAGTCTGTGATGGCAGAGCAAAGGCAAGATACATGTAGAAGCTGAGATCTTTATCCACAATCCCAAAGCAGGCAGAGATGCACACTGAAAATAGGTGAGTCTTTTGAAACGACAAAGCCCACTCCCCAGTGACACACCTCACCCCCCCCAAAAAAAAAGCCATACTTCCTAATACTTTCTAGATAGTTTCAAACCCTGAAATCAAGTATTTAAATATATGAGAATGTAGTGGCCATTCTCACTTAATCACAGCCCGACATAGATACCTAAACATACCATGAATAAGAATGCACCAAGAGACATGCTAACAGGCTAAGACCAGTAGGCCTTATCCCACATAATGATAGGGGATTAAGAGTGCAGAGAGGGGGAGAAATAGTCTTCCCCAGGGAGGAGCACTCTGTTTGGGTATCTAAAGCTAAGGAGTCAGCCCTGAAAACATATACATAACAATTATTAAAGATAAAAGGACTATGGTTTTGAAAAAAGTTTAAGGGATACTTTGGAAGGGTCAGAAGGAGGAAAGTGGAAAATTATGGTTATTTTAAGATCCTAAAGAAAAAAGATGAGTAAAATAACAACAAAGAACAAAAGTATGCTATACATTTAAAATAAGTAATATATTCACGGATTAGATTTTAATAAAAGAATAAAAATCATTGTGATTCTTAGCTGCTGGGAAAAATACTGAAAGGTCAAAGGTTTTTTTTTGGCTTTTTTTATTTATTTGGTTTTGTTTTCTAAGAATATAGCCCATAATGAGTCTACAATATTTTAGTGGAAAGTTACACATTCAAGACTGGGCAGCTCAAGATAGCCTTGGTGTGAAATAAAAAGACACATCATTTGGTAGGGAGAAACGAATCTGGGAAGATTTAGTCAGGATGTCAAATGTACCAACTGAAAAAGCAATGCTAAAACCAAGCACAAGAATACATTAATTCACACCCAAAGGTAGAAATATAAAAATTTCTGAAACTATTTATCAGCAACCATTTTCTATAAAAGCTTTAATATAAATGGCCTCAACATACTACTTTTTTAAAAAAAAAAAAAGATTAGTGGTTTGAATTTTAAAAATGAGTCACCTATTTTTCATCCAAGAAATATCTAAAAAGCCTCATATCAAAGGATAGAAAACAAACAAGCAAATGGAACCCCAAGCAAACATACCAGTCTATTTTATTATGATATACCTGATACAAGCATACAAAATTGTATTTCATTATACTCACAGTAATGATCTGCTTTGGATTATTATTTTTCCATAGTAATAAAATACTGATGTTCTTTTAAAATGAAAAGAAATTTAATAAAATCATGGGAAATGATATAAAGCTGGCTAAACTTTAATTTAGTGTGGGATATATAATCACAGATTGTATAGTGTTTGTTTTCTTTTTCCTTATTTAATTTTTTAATCATAAATGCTTACTACTGCACCTTCAAAGTTAGAATGGATATTTTATGAATAATTCTGTATACCTTTACAGTTAACTACTACAAGGAAATGGGTAATAAGATTGCTCACAGGAGCCACAAGTTGATGTTCTTTTTTTTTTTCTTTCTTCTTCTTCTTCTTCTTCTTCTTCTTCTTCTTCTTCTTCTTCTTCTTCTTCTTCTTCTTCTTCTTCTTCTTCTTCTTCTTCTTCTTCTTCTTTGTTGGTTTTTCAAGACAGGGTTTCTCTGTCGCTTTGGAGCCTGTCCTGGAACTAGTTCTGTAGACCAGGCTGGTCTCGAACTCACAGAGATCCGCCTGCCTCTGCTTCCTGAGAGCTGGGATTAAAGGCGTGTGCCACCATTGCCTGGCAAGTTGATGTTCATAAAGCATATTAAGGTACAGGTATAATTCTGCTTGTGTTTTTCTTCTCTATCTCTGTCTGTCTGTCAGTCTGTTGTCTGTTCATTTGCCCATTCATCTCTCTCTTTATAAAACAAACAAAAACAATTATAAAAAATAAAAACCAAATTACAGTTGATATACCTAGTGATACTCCATTTGACAAAACTGATTTTCTCTTTTCTAATAGATATCGATTGCAAATAGGTTTTTGTTTATTTGTTTTTGTTGTTGTTGTTGTTGTTTGTTAAGGGAGGGACTGCTCTGGTTAGTGTTATTTTATATGCATAGACTTGGGCTGTCCACTCAAACAAGGGTAAACTACCAGTCACAATTGTCTTCACAATGAATAATTATCCCTCCCCCATCAATTATGCACCATCATTAACTCTTCAGTATGAAATTGCACCCGGAAAACTAAACCAGCTATGGCAGGATTTGGTTGGCATGGTTTGGTGAAGTCTTGTACAGGTGCCGACCATATTTACTGTTTATTCATGATAATGATAGCCATGTCAGGGCAGAAAGAGAAGCTTTGCACAGCACACTGCTTAGCCCCAGCTCTCAATTCTTCCTCTGAACACTGTTGGTGCTGTTTCCAGTCTCAATTTCCTTGTTACTTTAAAACACAATCTGGAATTTCTGGAAAACAAATAGTTATAATAAATATATTCTTTGAGCAAAATTTATCATACTCCAAGTTCTTTAATATAAAACTAGACATATTCTTGACATAGAGTGCATTATCATTGGGTGTAATGAAAACCTTAAGTTATTATATAAATATTTGCAGTATATAACAGGAATGCTGGACAAAATTATTTAAATTTTGTCATATTTATCTCTTCAAAACATTTAATATAGTTCTTTAATAAAACTATATCTGAAATAACATAACAAGATATGAAGCAATGATAATAATTAACAAATAATTAATTAAAATCACCCTAGGCAATGATTAATGTGATAAAACAGTACTTAATAGCCACCATCCAAATCTAGTGGCCTCGGAAGACAGGAAAATTTATTACTTCTTGTGAGCCATTTCTATTCCCTGGGTACATTTTGTATTTATTTCCATCTCTCACCCCTGTTCGTACTCTCAACTACACATCTCAAAACCTTACACAGAGTGCCTTCCCTCCCAAAGCTTCCTTTACACTTCTGAGCAACCAAGCACATATATTTTGAAAGCTTAAACTCTATTTTTCTGCTTGATTAGTTTCCCCAGGAAAGCCAACATGCGAGCAGACATCCCACAGTGCCTGTGGGTTTTGTCATGTCATCTAGAGACAGCCTCTCCACAGGGGCTACCGTATCCCTGCCCATCCTATGCCTCTGTCATTTACTTCTACTGGTTTGACTGCCAAGCTCAATGCTCTGAAAAGAGAATTACCAGCCATAAGCAACATGTGTTTTTCCTGAAGACTGTCAGAATTGAGCTTCAACCTCTACTTTCATGTCATAATAGAAGATTTTATAACAATTTTGCTGACTACCAGATGACTTTAGGCTACTTACGTTGCAATGAAGATGTTAAGAACATAGAATTGTTTATCTAGCTGACAAGAATGTGGTACAAATGGAAAGTACACATTATAGAATATGATTTTAAGTTGTTTCTTTGAATGAAATATACTTTACTTGAAAACTGAATATTTATGGAAGATTTTATTTTGTTTCTATGTCAAAGCAACACAAATGTGGCAAACAGGCTAGTTTTTTTTAATTAAATGACTTCTGAACATCTAATAAAACATTTTCATATAATTTATAATTAAATTATCTTTCTACTCTAGGCTTAATTCCAATACTACACTAATTATCATCACTCTTCTTGATTGCTATAACACTCAGGAAAAACATCTTGCTTTAATTATTAATTAGAGGAGAGAAATAGTATTCATGAAATAGATGTCATAAGGAACAAAAATTGTTTATTTTCATTTTTTTTAAATTTGCAAGACTTTCTGTGAGGCTCAGTTCATGGCTTACCTGTAAGCTTGTCTACTATAAACATCTTACATATATTGCATATTTATACCATATTTTAAAATTGATACTAATCCAGTCACCGGACTCTAACATTCATTTTGAAATCAAAACATATAAAGTTTTGGACAGACAATTATTTCAGTAAAATAATGTTTGGTATTGGTTGGCTGTTATGTGTTCTATATTTTATTTAGTGTTCGTATCTGTATAGTAAAGTTTTTTTTAATATTGATTTATTTATTATGTATACAATATTCTTTCTACATGTATGCCTGCAGGCCAGAAGAGGGCACCGGACCTCTTTACAGATGGTTGTGAGCCACCATGTGGTTGCCGGGAATTGAACTCAGGACCTTTGGAAGAGCAGGCAATGCTCTTAACCACTGAGCCATCTCTCCAGCCCCTATAGTAAAGTTTTTGCAATTGAAACCTTCCATATAATGTGGCTGTGAAGAATGTTTCAATGACTGTTTATTCCATAAACTTTGTGCCTTAAAACAATAAGGTGATATTTTTGGGGGGTAGGGTTGAAGAAACGATACTCTTAAGATACTCTCAAATGAGAGGCTGGGATGCCTGGGGTGGTGCAGAGGTATGGAAGGGAATGCATCTGGGCCACTGAGTAGGTAATGTGCTTTTTCTCAGGCAGACAGCTACATTTTGCTATTCAGACTGTTTCATATGGTAATGATAGGGTTCCAAAGCAAGAACATAACAATTAGCTTTGTTTGTTTTGCACCAGGTAATGATAGCATTGGATGGAGCTAATCCTAACAGCAAATTCCTATGCTAATAAGTGAGGAGAATTTTCTAATATTAATACATAACTATTCAAATAATTTCCATCAATAATACGTACACAAACAAAAGTATCAATTAGATGAAGGTAAAGTAACTGCTTATAGAAGTTATTGTGGAAAGGGGGAATCCATGTTTAAACGCTCAACAACCTGATTTCTTAAATGGAACATTTATTCTCCATTATTCAGTTCTCATCACTTACCTTGTTTCATTGGTGTGTGTTGCCCTTGTGGGAATCTGGGTTTCCTGCTCTTGTATCCAATGACTTATGTCTTTTTATATTTAATTCTAAAATTATATTTGGAAAATTCTGATAAAATCTGAATCATACACTATTAAAACTGCCTTCCTAAAATTGACCTCTTATGTGTTCATGTACTTTATAGGCACTTAATACTGATCTTTATCAAAACATTTGTAACACTAATATGATGTAATTATAGCCTTAAAAGAACCCAATCACTTTGAATCTTTGCCAGGAAATTACTTGTACATGTACTAAAATAACTTTTTTTTTTCTGGCTTTCACTGTTTCCAGTGATTTAGTTCTTTAAACTTGGCACATTCATCTACACACACCAATAGAATAAAAGTAAAATGCAAAGCTCAATTGAAAACATATTTTACAATGTGTAGTTGTAAGAATTTTAAAGTTACTTACTTAGTCTTCTACTGACATAGAGTTAACTATGTAACATAATAACATTTCATTAAAAGGCTTCATTTTGCATGTTCATTTTCAGTATAAGAAATAGCCACAAATGGTACATCAAATAGTAAAACTGTGGTCTGAGGGTGTAAATTGAGACTACGCTTTCAAGTCCTGGCCACTCAGACCAAAATAATCACATAAAACTATATTAATTACAACACTGTTTGGCCAACAGCTCAGGCATATTTGTAGTTAGCTCTTACATCTTATAGTAATCCCATTTTCATTATTTTCTATTTTACCATGAGGCTCATGGTTTGTTACTCCACACCTTGCTTCTTGGACAGCTACATGGCATCTGCCTAACTCTACCTTCTTTCTTCCTGTATTCAATTTAGTTTTCCTGCCTAGCTATATTTTGCCCTGAATAAGACAAAGCAGCTTCTTTAGTAACCAATGGTAATAAAGCATTCACAGTGTAAAGAGGAGAATCCCACATCATGAGGCGACAGCTCAATAGGAAAAAATGAAAGGTCCGCAGAATGAGAAGCTTATAACTTGAATTCAAATGCAAATTATCCATGTAAAATGCCAGGCATGGCTGTATGTGCCTATAACTATAACATGGGGGGGAGGGGGGAAGAAAGGCAAATCCCAAGAGCTCACTGAATAGCAATCTTACAAGCTCCTAGTTCAATGGGAGACCCTGTCAGAAGGTATTGTGACAGAGAATGGTAAAAACACCTCTGGCCTAAGTTTCCTTTGGTTTTCAAATGCATGTAGAGACACACACTCATGTGCACACACCATACACACATGTGTTTCATACAACACATGCAAAGAAACAAGAAAGAAGATAATTACATAGTGATATTAAGGTAATTGTAGTTGAATTAACTAATAAATGAATCAACTTGAGTTAAAACATAGTAATTTCTTATATATACACCTTGACAAGAATGCCCAGCACTGGCTATGACACAAAGCTGCCTTTATGACTGTGTTAATCATGCCGTTGGTAGTACAAACTCCATTTCACCAGACTGCCATCTTTGTCAGCCTTTGCACCATTTCTTTACTTCTCCTTAAGTTGGCAATCAGTCATAGCCATCACACGTATAACAACCAATTTTGAGTGGATAAAGTCCTTTTCTTATGTGGCTATGTAAAATGTCTGCCTTTACTAGACTGGTCTTCCCATTTCAAATTATCTAATCAAGACAATTCTTTACAGATGGACCCAAGGTCAATTTCAGGATGTTCAGATAAGATGTTCATACGTCTCTGTCTCTCTCTCTCTCTCTCTCTCTCTCTCTCTCTCTCTCTCTCTCTCTCTGTGTGTGTGTGTGTGTGTGTCTGTGTGTTTGTGTGTGTTCAACTTGTCTAGATCCAGAATCATTTAAATATAATCATTTTTGGGCTGCGGTGATAGAGTTTGTGATTAGGTCATTTAAATGGAAAGACTCATTTTAAGTATGAATGGCAACTACTTATGGTAGCGATTAAAAAGATAAATAAATGCAAGAAGGAAACATTGCTTTGGCCTGTGTGCCTCCATTAATACTGGCAAATTCATCTATCTTGTTGTTGCAGCAAAGTCACTAGAAAGTTCCCTAAGACTTCCAGTTTTGACAATATGAGCAGCTCTGGGGGATTCCTGCATAGGACTGAGCTTTCCACTGTTGGCTTTGCTTTTATTTTGTCTGACTGTGTCCTGGTTCTTCCCTCTTGCAATAAGAAAATGTGAAACTTGGTTATGGATCTTTTACAGAAATGCACATTTCTGAGACATTGAATATTTTATGGAGATTGTGAGGCTTTCAAGAGACTTTGGATAGTCTAAGAGAAGGAACTTCTAAAATGATTAAATTTTAGGACTTTTGGATGTTTAAAAGTTGAAATCTTTATATTTTGATAATGAAATTACATGGTATTTTAAATGTAAATATTGCAGTAAATATTATTATTTGATAATTTGGTGTTGGTGTGTTGATTAACAAAGAATATTGCTTAGGTGATTTTTTGCAATTTGAAATAATCGAAAAGGATGAGAAACTTCAATTGATAAAATACTTTTTTTATATCATCATATAAGATGCATATTGCATGTAGTTAGTGGCATATTTTCTTGATTGCTAACTCATGGGGGAACTCAACCCAGGTGGTCCTTGGTAGTATTAGAAAGTGGGCTCAGCAAGCGATGGATGAGTAATTTGTTAACTAATATAGAAGAACGCAGCCCAGGTGGTCCTTGGTGGTATTAGAAAGTAGGGTGAACAAACTATAAACAGGTAAGATTAGTAAACCGTGAATATGCACACTTAGCATATACATAAATGGAAATAAAAATTCTAGTTTTTTAAATGGAGAGAAATAGGCTTGAGATAGAAACATTATAAGAAGATTATGCAGAGTTCAATAAGTAGAATATAAAACCATTGGATATTTTCTGGAGCAATAATTACATTGAGAGTTTGTCAGTCCTAGAACAGTTATTTTCCTCCATCAGGAGCTCATTAAGTATCTGTTGAATCAATAAGGAAAGGAAAGATGGACTTGTAACTTGAAATGGTAAGCAGAAGGGATCCATTATATCTCTTTGGGCAGCAAAGGAATGGGCCGAGATATGTTTAGAGCAGTTTATTTTGCAATGAATATGAGCATTGGACACTTGGGAAATAACTCCAGAGCACTGTTGATGGAAATATTTCTTGGCTCTGTTGCTTAAGTGAGCTATGGTTTGAACATTTCATCAGCGATGCTTTGAAATGCAAAAAAACATCTAGCATTAAACCTTATCAATCGAATCCATCTGACATTTGTGTTTTATGATCCCTTGCTGATTTATCATAGCATGTGCATTGTACAGAAGCAGTGAACCAAGGAGGAAAGACTTTAGATCCACTGGGTTTGGAAGAACAGTCTAGAAAACAAATCTGTTATAATCTGCATTAACATTGACATCAGCCTGTACGTGCCTTGAGAGATTTACTCAGACTCAAGGGGGGGAAATAAGGCTCTAAGAAAACAAATCACACAAGAAAAGACAAAATAATTAACTATTTCTACAAAACAATTTATTTCATCTTCTTATCATAAATGTGCTTTTCAGTGCAGAGCCTGTTGTATCCTAGGGCCAGAGGCTCAATTTCAAAGGTTTGGCTTGGAGACTGAAAAGGAAAATTTACTTCTTCCTTTTCAGTTTAATCATTCTTTTATGGTACCAAACATTTCAAGTTTATTATAATTTAGATTTTTTCCATAGTTATCAGTAGAAATTACTGACAAAATTATATGAGCAATCAATATTTTGTAAGCAAAATCACTAGATTTTCTCAGCATCTTATGAGACTGTTTTTTTTTACACACACTTTTCAGTTTCTTTCAGTAAGCATATTGTTTCATTGCTTACATACTCTTTATCTAATAAGAGTGATCAGAGGCATTGCACAAATATATATCACCCAGTCATTTCAGAAATAGAGCACACAACCCCTCACTTACTTTACTTTACTACCCTAATCATCTTACTAACCCGACTCTTCCCACTGTATCACTTTCACCTGAAGCTTCTTTCAGCCTTTATCCTTGGGTCCAAATGAAAATTCCTCACTATGCTACTGTACATTTCTATATCCATCATTGAACAAACTGAGGAGGGTAGAATTGCACCTAGTGTACAATAAGAGAAAAACTCTGCTAAATAATTTATTACACTGCTGATTAAAAT
>NW_026067939.1:8102642-8103504 GCF_014885135.2 Alexandromys fortis
TATATCCAGTGATTACCCCATTACTGCGATGAATAAGAACTTAGAAGCAAGAGAGAATTTCGGTGGGAAACCACAAAAGTAGCCCCAGCCCTTAAAAAATAAAGTGAAGAGAATCAGAAGTACAAGATCATTCTCAGCCACATGAAACCCTCTCTAATATTAGCAGAAACAAAGAAGAATCAGTAGGAACAGGGAGAGAAACAGCAGCAAGGAAGGAATGGTAAAGGAGCAATCTTGAACCTTTTTATTGATAATTCATTTTTAAGCCACAATGAACAGTTTTGAAAGTTATATTTTCTTGAAATTTGGTTTTAACCTACAAAAATTTTTGAGCATTGGCATACAAAATCTGTTATTATTCTAACTTTGTAACAATTTGAGGTAATTAGCACTCAGTAATTAATATTTAGTTACTCTATATAATGACCACTTTCTTTAATCCTTTTTTAATAATGCTGAAAATTAAGAATATAATATAATACCAAATTCAGGAATTTTGAACATTATAACAATCAATATTTGAAAAAAATAAGATTCTATCACAAACATCACCTTTATTTATACTGTTGCATGCCTATTTTTAAATTTTTGTGGTTTGATAACATTGGAAACTGTAGCTCTTTTTAAATACTAAAAGCACCACCCTCTCATTCATATAGGTGAAAAATGACTTCTAAAGTCGTTAGTAAATTACTGTAGAGTTGTGTCCAAAATAAAAGAAAATCATTCTCGAAGCATACTAAAATTTTTAGCAAAATGTTAGCTTCAGTTTTACTCTTTTTTTTGTTGTTGTTTCTCTTCTTTTTTTTATTTTTTTTTATTTTATTGAGAATAAGGAAAAAAAAAGTTTCCGCCTCCTCCC
>NW_026067939.1:8104177-8117980 GCF_014885135.2 Alexandromys fortis
GATATCATCTCACACCTGTCAGAATGGCTAAAATCAAAAGCACCGATGATAGCCTTTGCTGGAGAGGCTGTGGAGGAAGGGGTACCCTCATCCATTGCTGGTGGGAATGCAATCTTGTGCAACCACTTTGGAAATCAGTGTTTCGGTTTCTCAGGAAATTCGGGATCAACCTACCCCTGGACCCAGCAATACCACTCTTGGGAATATACCCAAGAGATGCCCTATCATATGACAAAAGCATTTGTTCAACTATGTTCATAGCAGCATTATTTGTAATAGCCAGAACCTGGAAACAACCTCTTTTTTTTTTTTAACATCTTTCCAAGATGTGCATTTCTCCTAAGATGGTTTCTGGATCCTTGATACATCAGGAAAGCCAATTTGAACCATGTTCACTGAAGCAAGAAGAGACTTGTTGGTTGGTCTTAATAGACAGGAAAAAAATCAATATTCAAGCTATAAATGAATCTAGTTGTCTAAGAACAATTATGCCTTTCCACATTTGAGTCACCTAGTAACTTTTCTTTCTGATTCTGTGCTTACCCAAGACATTGCTGATTGCAATTTGATGTTGAGCACAGCATATGCACAGATTGCTTCTTAGTCATATTTGAGCCTTTAGCATAGCTTTCTGAAAGAGATTAAAATGTGCTGATCCACCTTTGAGTTCAGGCATTAAACATCTGTCTCTGGGGACTTCGTTAATGGGAGCCTGTTCCCCTGAGACAAATCTATTCTGAGTATGTTGATACATACAGTCCTTGTGCTTGCCAAGGCTAAAGAGCTGACTGCAGGCAGCTGCAACAACACAGAGAAGCAATGAGGACAGATGAGGCTGCCTGGAGAAAGCCAAGGCCCAGCTTGCAACTCTCATGCCCACAGCAACTTTTCTTTCGACTCCAAAAGTAAGCATTTACTATGCATTCAGAATCACACTGATTGTTCCTGAGACTTCACGAGAAAGCTTAGTCCTTTTCCAAGAAACTTAAAAACGGCGTGTGTGAGATAATTTTATTATTGTCCCATGAAAGGCAGTGATTGGGAGCTCTAAGGACGAAAGCAGTGCCGTGTTGAGATGGGAAAAGTCATGAGAGGGAAAGCTCGTAATGCCCGCATTTTGTATTCAACTAAAGGAAGAAACAACTCGTTTTTTGATTTCCCATGACTGGAGTCACATTAAGTCACAGCTTTGGTAATCCTTCTTTCAAAAGGCTTCAGTGGTCACTCACTACACTTAGAATAAAACATACTAGCTTGTTTGTTTTCCTTTTTATTGTGAAAAACTTTTATATGTCTGTTTACACATTTTCCCACCTCAATTCCTACCAGATCTTCCCTACTTCCCCACCCACCCAACTCCAAGCCCTTCTCATTCTCATTCTCTCTCTCTCTCTCTCTCTCTCTCTCTCTCTCTCTCTCTCTCTCTCTCTCTCTCTCACACACACACACACACACACACACACACCACACCACACCACACCACACAAAGCGGAAAGACCAGGATGCGTGTACCTTTCTTAGCCTAACCTATCACACCCATCTCCCCCATTTCTACTGTTTCCTGACAATCCTCCAATTACAGGGGTCATTTCCTGTATGAAGACAGGTTCCCTGCTAAAAACACTGACAGCTGGAGTCAACATCAGAGATTGTGGTGGAGTTTCTTTGAAGTCACAAAGAGAGACGAGAAACAGAAGAAACAGGACTGTGCAGAAGGAGAATAGAAATGCAGAAAAAGCAAAACCCTAGGTGGTCCCAGAAGAGGCTCCAGTGTCCCAGTGCTGAGAGTTTGACAATGAATTCAAGAAGCAGAGTTCCATAAACATACACGGAAACATTTATTCATTATAAAATGAAAAGTCTTGAAGAGTTATCATGTATTAACTTAGTGTTTGGAAACTCATGGAAATGAATTAAAATTGTGTCACAGTGTGTAGCATGGTCCGTTTGTGGTGCTCCTAGCAGTGGGGTCAGGACCTGTCTCTGGTGATTAAGCTTTTTGGCGGGAACACATTCTCCATGCTGGGTTGCGTCACCTAGAATGTTCTCGGGGGGTGGGGGGGGGGACTTGCTGTTCCCTCAACTTGATGTGCCATGCTTTGTTGACTCCCATGGGAGGCCTTTCCCTTTCTGAATGGAGAGTGAGGAGAAGTGGATAGGGAGGGTAGGTAGAGGGGAGGCAAGGAGAGGAAACACAAGTAGAAGAGGGAGGATAAACCATGATAGGGATGCAAAATAAATGAAAATTTTTAATTAAAAAATACTTTGCAACAATCTAGAAGAAATACTGTCATAAAGCCGCAATTCGTGTGCACAAACAGCCCCCCTAGCTAGAGGGTGTCTGGACAGATAATATAGTCCTCAGAAGCAATGGAGAAGAGCTTGGAGTAAGGGGAGTCAATAAATATGAGAAATGGGCAAATTAAAGTATCTATATTATAAGTGATATATTCCAAAGGGTGATATCTATCACTTTAAGAAACCATGGTCAAATATTCTACCCCCAGAAGTGAAGTACAACTGTGAAACAACACCAGAAACAATAGCTATCGAGAAGCCTAGTTATTTTCTGCTTTATTGTCATATACGATTATTTTGTTTCGAAAGGGAACAGTGCCGACTCAGAACTACTGCCTCCTAGTTTGGTAGCCTTGGGGAGCTGGAGCATAATAACACATCTTGCCTGTACTGATGACCAAGGGTCACTGATCTCCTTCTTGAGACACTCAGGTTCACTGTCTTAGTCCTGTGACAGGTCTCAAAGCAATCATGCCGGGTGGATACTGAAGAAATCATTTTCGTGTGTGACAACAATTGCTTGCATCTTCACTTTACTCTTCACCCCTGGGTGACAGACATGGGACATAGGCATGAGACTGTGGCAAAGGGAGTTGAGGTTATCCTGGAATGTTAGGCACGAGGAGCTGCTTTGAGGGGCTTCTAGGAATTCCTACTTTGGGAAGCAACTTTTCTAAGCGGCTTCTCAGGGCCATGCCCACATGCTTCTTCAGTGCACACAAAGTGACAGAGAATGCTGAAGATTCTGCGCACTACAGAGCCTTGGGAGTTATTTAAATTTAAACCTTTGTTATTCTCAAGCAAATTTCAATGGCTTAAAATAATTTCCTTGCTTCAAACATTTATATATATATATATATATATATGTATATATATATATGAGATCATTGTACAAATTCATTTGCTGTGATTCTATCATCTCATTAATTTCTGAGGCCTTTTTGATAATTTCAAAGCAAATTCAAAATTCCTAATATGTTATTAAAAATCTATCTCTACTATACCCTGCTTATTACCATTTTCTGAACAGTCACACGATTTTTAAATATCTAAATGTCTTTTATTCTTTCTCATATAGTAATTTACACAATTTTTTCAGGTGATCTCATAGCCTCAACTCAACTACCATCCTTCCAGTTGTAGCTTAGTATCTCTGGCAGATTTCCTTCAATACATATGATGTTCAGTCATAATATCAGTAAATATATTCAATAGCAGCCTAAGTCATTGTATTAAGCAATAGGTGTCTTCCTTGAAGATATCTTACTTGGGCATTGCTTCATGTGCTAAATGAAATAGAAACTTACAAATATTACCATCAATCTTTCTCTGGGAACTCTTGGCTTTATTGCTTTGGAGTAGTGCCCATCTTTCCCAGTGCAAGTAAAATATAAACTTGTTCTAACATCATCCCAGTTTGGTAAGGTCAGTTCTTTCTCAAGTGTACCCATTCCAATCTGCAACCCAGAGAAGACACCATTAAAATGATTATGGAATATGGCATTGTCTACCAATGGTCTTTGCTTTTAGGAATACTTAATGCTCTTTACAATACATTACTCACAAGTGGTATTTGATGGTCTCATAAGGTAAGAATATTGTGATATCATACTCTTACCTTATTAGAAATTAGACATATTGACACTGATTATCATTATAGGTAGGTTTGATCAATACATCATCTTCAAAACTGGAACATCATATGGTATTTTTTTTGACAATAAACCATTTTATACTATTTACATGTCAACTATACTTTTGAGAGGCTGGGAAATATTTTCCATGTGAAAGTTTTGATTGATAAAGCAAAGGTCACATCATAAAATTATGAACCTCATTTTCCTCCTATCCACATTTAATTGGAATGTGATTTTTTTTGCTTCTGTTTAATCCATCTAGAACAGTGTAAAAGACTAATCTTGTACTTGAAAGTTACAGTCATTGCTTGAGTAGAAGTCTTCAAGTCTTTTCTTAATATTTCCTTATTTAGTGTTCATGTTGAAGAGCTCAATGAAAATGACAGTAGCTTAGTCATACCATGTTTTTTCCATTTCCCTAGAAGATAAAATGCTCATACACTAGGAGTTATTAAAAGTACATTTAAATCTTTATTCATCATGGAGTCACATTGATATATGAATGATGTGGCATCAAAGACAGATATTTCAAGGCAATGGAGTATCGCTTAGCATCATTTTATCCCATATTCTATGAATAGATGCTGACTGATATATTGTTTCATTGGTGCCATCCAGTGACGTTTTTCAATCTGAACATAAGTCAGAATACCTGAACTAAAATTTCATGGGGTTGGTCATAAGAAACCGGTGTGGCTCTGAGAAGCAAACTTAGGTCCTCTGCAAGAGCATTAAGTATGCCAACTGGTAAGTCATCACTCCACGTCCTCAAAATAAATTTGTTATTTTAGACACCTTTTTTATATTTTTTAGATTATAATGTAATTTTAAAATTTCTCCCTCTGTCTGCTGTTTAACCATTTCTGCTCTCTTTCAAATTTATTACCGTTTTTTTTTCACTACTTGTTATGGCATGCATATGTGCATTTGTGTTGACATATATATTCCTAAATATAACCTGATGAGTCTATATGATGTAAATTATACATATGTTTTCAAGCTGGCATTTTGCCCTGGACAAAAAAAAAATAGTCTGCTTTTCCCCAGAGAGGACCACTTCTCCAGCTCCCTGCTTTCCTCTGTTGTCTGGAGTTCTTTGTGTAGGATTGAGTCCTGCTCAGTTTCCCCATATCTATTGTGATATGTTTGTTGGCGTTATCTTTGTTAGACTTGTTTACAAACACATATAAGAGCAACAAGATTTTTTTCTTAAAATATCTGAAGGATTATTTTCAATCAAGTGACCAGAACCTGCAGGAATAAAGATCCCAAATGGCATGGCGTCGAGAGAAAGGACTAGAGATGAAGAGCTATACAATAAAAGAAAAACAGATGAGGACCAGGATGTCTTCTGTAAACTGATAACTTAAGCCAGGCAAGTGTATTAAGTGGCTCCGCTCAGTGTTTTCAAGGGAGAAATTCCCTAGGTGAGCGGAGAGCTAAATCAGACAATTTGGCAAAAAGAATGCAGGAAACCTCAGACACAGCTGTCTTAGAACTGATAAGTACAGTCTAGAAACTTCAATCTTGACTCTTCATGTCCCTGGTCCCTACGCCATACCAGATCTTGCCAAGTCTGTCCCTGGGAAAGGACACAGAACTAATGTTCCCTTTGTCCTTCTTCTGGGCCTCTGTGAAAGTCTTGGATCAGTCTGGTTCTTGACAGGTTCCAATTTATTTAAAGGACAAATTTGTTATTAATGTCTGAATATCTAAAGGACCCCAATATCCCATAAATCAACAAAAGTCTCCTACTATTGTCTAAAGTATCATTAACACAAGTAGTTTGCGCATAATACTGTTAAAATGTTGAAACATTTTAAAGGGCTTAAATCCTTACAACATACATACTAAATGTTTGGCCACTTCCAAAGGGGAACTGAATGCGAGAAGAGCATAGCCCAACTCAGTAACTGATACCTTGAAGTTGGAAAAATCTAAATTAGCATTCTCATAATCAGATATTCCCTTCAAATGATTTTAATTCTATCTCATTTGCATTCACTTTCATTATCACTTACAGGAGTAACACAGATCTATCTAAAACTAGCGTGACAATGTAAAGTTAACTGATGTTGTATTGCTTGTATTGTATCTCCTAGGTGCAATAACTTTTAAAGCTTTAAACTTATCGTTTAGGGTTTTTTTATGTATTTGTTTTTATAAAGGTACAGTGGTGCTATAAGCAAGCTGTTAAACAAAATGGGCAGTTTGTATTTGTTGGGTGATGGTGACTATGGAAGCAGCTAGAGTTGCTGTAGCAGCGACTACTGCAAAATCCTAACTGAAATACGATCTCAAAAGCTCTTCTTTCTAGTAAGGGCCTGCTGTAGTTTTAAGAAAAACCTCTTGTGCAAAATCACCATACGACATATCATTAAGGCACACAGGAAAAATCCCAAAGAAAAGCTGATGAAGCAGGCAAAGGATCTTATGAGCAGAAGAGGAGTTTAGACAATTAGAGAGCATTCGATCATTTAGTTTAATGATTTAACTTCAAATAACTAGGTGAAATGATCTCATGGAAGGCATGTGATGTCTGATAACCTATCCCGAAGTCATGGAGCTTGACTTTTGTGGAATAACACTCATTAGAAGTGAGTAACTAAGATCAGCCAATTTTCAAAATGAGGTCCCCCGGAGGAGAATGTAAAGATTACTAAGGCGCAGTGTGAGTGTGTCTGTCTTTGGAACACAACAGAGCATATCCTCTTGGCTGCCTTTATTTCACGTACTCATCTTAATACTCAGACACCTTTCTTTCATCTTAACTTTATAGTCAGTGAATAAAAGAAAGTTCATCTAGCTTCAATTATTTTGAATATTTCTTAGGAAACTGCCAATGCAACTATTTTATGACTATAAACCAATAAAATTGCATTTTGCAGCTATCTATACTCAGAGAAAATCATTATACAGTTTGGGGGATCATAATTATTTCCTTAGTCTCTGATGTCTGACATATATAAAAATATATAATTTATAATTTTTGCAAGAAAAGTAGTTTTAAATATTTGTTTATTTTGAGGAGGAGAACTGTAAGAATTTTATGCAGTATAAAAGTCGCAGTGCCAGGTCTGAAAACAAAATCTCCTATCCCTGTAAATCAATTTCAGCACACATTTTTTAAGAGGGTTCACATGAGTATCTTTTGAAATTGATGATAAAATTTCTTTGATACTAAAGTAATTTTCTCAGAAATATTTCATGCTGGTAATCTGTTGCTGCTTGTCACCTGGAGTTGGGCAAGGGCCTGTGTCCATATAAATGAGCGAGAGAAGGCTTCATGCGAGATTTATTTCTGCCGCATCATTTTTCTTATTTATATCTAACAGTCTGCCCATTTGCCACGAGCTTCCTCACATTTCAAAATCAGCTAGTCGTCCTGGAGAAACAAATTGTGCTATTTACTTCTGTCCTCAGAGAAAACAAATGGTGGTTGTGCCCGAGATGTCCAAAACAATAAAAAGAGCGGGTACTGCGTATTGCCACGGAACGAATAGATCTTCGTAAATAACTCTCAGCACAATTGGGGCAGGTCTCAGAGCTGCACAGTTAAAGAGTTTTTTTCTTTATGTAACTTTAAAATACTTCAAAGGAAAAATCAACAGCATATTGTTAAGGTGATGTATAGACTCACCACCAAGTCATGGAAATCATGTCTGTATCACAGCTGAAGTTTTAGCACTATTTCTATAAAATCCACCATACATAGATATATTCATTTCTAAGTAAAATTTTAATGAACACATGTGTGTATATATATGTACATATATATATATATATACACACATATTAATGTACAACCTCAATGAAAGGAAAGAATTTAAATAAGATGAGGGACCATGGTGGATGATAGAAAAATAATTTCTCTTTCAGGTTAAGTGAAAGTGAATTTATCATCATATTCAGTAATTTTTTATAGATTATTTCAACCCTATATTTTCAAATCATATTACTTTGAGATTATATTTTACCATGGATCTTTCAGTTCATATCATGGAATGTGTGCTACAGATAGTTTGTTTTTATCTGTTGTTACTATTAGGTAAGCCTTCAGCTTATGGATGTACGTTGAAGGCATGCAGCCTTTAGGAAGTAAGGACCACATTGGCAGAAGCTCATAAGAAATATAACATTTTTCATTCTCCACTTTGCTGCATGTATGCTGTGGTCTGTCATGATGTGAAACACTGCTTCTACAAGCTGCTGACACAACAAACACTCCTATACATTTCCTGCCGGAGTTAACTTTATCTTTTGCCAACATAAGCTAAAATAAATCTACCCTCCATTGTGTATTTTCTAATAGATATTCAGTAATGGTGACATAAGTTTAATTAATTCAGTAGCTTAGATTATTGAAAATGGCCAAAAGTCATCATAGGAAGGTATTGTAGAAGGTGATATATTCCACAGCGTCTGAAAGTGTCTCTCAGGAGTCACTGGCAAGGATAGAATTTTATGCAGCCCAAGGTCACCCTTTTACTTCACTGATATCCAAGGCACACTTGATAATACGTAGAATCCTGTCCAGTGGAAATATATATTGAAATATATATTTCAATAATTGAGTGATTTTTATGACTTCCAATTTTGATACATTGCATTTTTGTTTAAGTTACAAAACAATATTCTTAATGTCTTTTTAAATATATATATTATTACTACTACTTATTAAAATATTACTTTTCTGTTTCTATTTGCAATTGTTTGGATCTGTGTGTGGTATGTGCCTGTGAGTGCTCTTAGCTGAGGTGGTCAGAGACAGCAGATGCTCCTGGAGACTGGAAGCAGCCTGATGTAAGTCCTGAGGCTCCAGTCGGGGTTCTCTGTGAAAACATAACAGGTGCTTAACTGTTCATCTATCTTTTCAGTTCCCAAAGATTTTTTTGTATATTTTTGCTTTTCCTTAATTTTATATTAAAGGATTCCTATAAAGGGCATAGTAAAGATACTGATAGATTGTCAGTATTTAAAACTTTAAGTTCACAAACATTTTAACACAACAATACCTTACTTACTGCTGCTGCCACTTCAAGTTTTTGGTATATTTGACATGGTTCTCGCTTAATTTTTTTTTAAAAATCTGTAACAGTTTCTTCTGTCTTTCCTTTTCAGAATTGAAGAGTATAGGTGGTCTCTTTTATACCTGGTCCCTCTCTTCAGGCTTACAAAATGTTCAGTATTAATTTGAAGTTTCATGTTCAAAATAAAATGCTACAAAGTATATCTTAGTTTTTAAAATGAGAGCATAACTACAAGCATATCAAATCCCTCTATATTTTATCAATTGCAGGAAGTTGGCTTATTTGGATAATGTGTTGACTTCCTCCATTTTAATGTATTTAAATATTTAGTAATTTGTACTATCTTCCAATAGTTTTTTGACTTTGGCTTCCCCACTGTATACTCTGAACACCATTGGTTATAAAGGACTGCTTTGTCCCTGTAGCAGAGCTAAGCAGGAGAAAGAGGGAACTAAAGTCAATGCTGAGAGAAAGAAGGGCGGAGTCAAGAGAAGCCATGTAGTGCTGCTGGAGACAGAGGACAGCCTCTGGACCTTTAGCTGGTAAGACCACAGCCATGTGGCAATATACAGATTAATGTAAGTGGGTTAAATTAATATGTAAGAATTAGCCAATAAGAAGCTAAAGCTAATAGGCCAAGCAGTAATTAAAATAATATAGTTTTTGTGTCATTATTTTGGGGCTGAACAACCAACCAAGAAGCAACAAGCAGTCTTCGTTACAAAAGTTTTTAGCTAAATCATATAAATCCATATTGTTCTACCTCATAAAACTGTGGATACACCTTGATCTTTTGGTGCACTTTTTTTCAGAAGTGCATTTTTATTAAAGTTTTGTCTGATAAATCCGTGAAAAGATGCTTTTATTTTGTGGTGATTGCATCTAATGTAGAGTAGTTCACAGTAGAAACCAAACTGATGTTTGTGTCAGTAAACCTTAATTGCAAACTTGATTGTCTGAGAAATCCCTAAATTATAAATCTGCTTTCTCATGAATGAGTGAGATTATATTTCCAAAGAATGTATATTACGGCTATTTATCTGATCCAGAATATGGGTAGCACCATAGCATAACTGAGGGCCTAGGAAGAAGAAATAAAAATAAGTAAATAAAGGTAAAATATGTTATCTAAAGGCTTCCTTTCTCTTTGCTTCCTGGACAGTTGTAGTTAATGATGACGTAAGGAAGCCTCTAAAAGCATCTAAAACCAAATAATAAAAAATTCCCCCTCGAAATTTTTTACATCAGGAACAAAGTAAAATATAAAAGAGGAAATTTTTGTAACAATACATGTTCACTCTTCATGTGTTTCAAAATCCTTTTGAAGTTATCTGGGAGAAGAATTCACAGTTTAGCAATGGAGGATAGAAAAGTGTAGGTCTCATTTTGTTTCAGATCAGAAAAAATGATACGAGATTCAATTGGAAACTACTGTGGACGATATATGTATATTCTATGACAAAGAACATCCTTGTATTTTACATATGTCCGAAAACTTTGAAAGGTTCTTAACAGTAAAGTACTAGTAAATAGGCCTAATAAATTCAGAAGAGTAATTTCAAGAGATCCCAGCGTTTAGGCTGTGCATGGCTATCACTCCTGTTATTAACAAAGATAATATGCCAAGTGGAAACAAAGGACAATCCAGAAGCATTGAAAAAACAGGCAAACAAACAAATAGCAATAAAAAAAGCCAAGTTTCCTCTAAAAAGAAGCCTGAATAAAGGTAAGATCGAGAAAAATCCAGTTGTAGAAAAACTAAGGACCATTACAAGAAGTCAGTTGTCTTGTACTGGGAAAATAGAAAACTGCGTTGGCAGGAACTTAGAAGATGACTAGGCCCCATTCCTTGCAGGATCGAGGATTTTAAAGTTTATGCAGAAATTCTTGGAATCTAGGAAGATAGGCAGTCTCGGAATTCCTACGGGACCTCTCTCAGCAAGTGATGCGTGAAGCTATGACAATGACATCAGAGACATAAGGCACAGTCTGGAAAACCAGACATGCCAAAGTATGGAAGCACATCAGGGAAAACCACATGGATCAAACAGGGCCAGTCAAGGAGTAAGGACGCGTTGTCTACAACTAACAAGGTCACAGGGCAGGGCAACCCAAAACAGCTGTGGCACAGAAACAGCTAATGTAACATGCCAGGCATGTAGCAAAAGCTACAGGGTTTTGCTCTTGTTCAGCCTGCTTCTGAATAACTTCGCTCATGTTCCCATCTTGTGAAGCCTCCTCCTTGGATCAGTGCGATTGCTCTCTACTCCTATGTCAGGGGCACGGCATTTTCTTTCTGATTGGACAAGGGTTTGCACATGTGAGCTCAAGGAGCAGAAGAGACATTGAATATAATCTTATACATAATGTTGCAATTATTAAGTCTATAAAGATTCTTGGGTATGAACTGGAAGTATTTTTCATTGACAAGTATATGAGTCATTGGGGAATCCAGGATAAAATGCTATGATTTCGAGAGATATGTTTTATGTGGAATTAACAAGAATTGGACTTGGGATAGTTAAATTTGACTGTGAGCTTAATTACATTGGGACTACCTAAGCAATTAGCAAAAGCGCTTAAGTCCACTTTCTGAAGAGGACTTAATAAGTGAAGAAACCATTGATGAATTTGAATAGATACTCTCTTAAACTGGGCAATGGATGAAAAGTAGGGAAGAAGAGAGACATATTTTCCATGTGCTTCCTGAACAGCGGGGTGTGGGCAGCTCTGTTCTGTCAAGCACCTCACACCATGATAGGCTGAAGCCCCTGAATTCAGGCGCCTAAATGAGTCATTTCTCCAGACGTTTTGCCCAAAGGAGAAAAATATCTAATACAAGGCTTCATATTTTTCAAGCCAATATTTTCTTTCATTTATTTTTGAGGAGTCCAATTATTTAAAAGTAACAAAATTGCCAGGCAATGCTCGTGCATGCCTTTAATCCCAGAACTTGGGAGGCAGAGACAGGCAGATCTCTGTAAGTTCGAGGCTAGCCAGGACAGCTAGGGTTAAAAAAAGAAAACTTGTCTCAAAAAAATTAAAAAATATTGAATAACAAAATTTGTTGACAGAAGTACAAACTAAAAACATATGTTGGGAGCTTTACTGAGCTCTCATGGCTATGTTACAACCATTTGTTTACAAATTAGATCTTTATTTTTATACGGGGAAATTGATTTCTTCAGAATCTGCAAATGGCAGGACTCGACCACATGCACTTTGTTATTTTCATTGCATCATTATCTTCTTCCTCTTCATAATGCAGAAGTTGTTTGAAACAAGTGTTTCTACTTGGAGGAACAAAATGCAAAAAGAAAGAGCTGTCATGCATAGCAATGGAAGGAAGGCAGTGATTGAATTCACTGTTATTTAATATTTTTTCACCAATGCATGGACAATTAACTGATACATTGTGGTGCATTTGCAATAAATGATACAGAAATGTTTATATTAAAACAATGTATTTACTTTTTAAAAAGTAAAAATGAAGGTTGTGAAAAAATTAGAACTGATATCCAAGTAGTCTCTCTCTCTCTCTCTCTCTCTCTCTCTCTCTCTATATATATATATATATATATATATATATGTGTGTGTGTGTGTGTGTGTGTGTGTTAAGTGTTATGTAACTAGTAGAAATTCAATGGAAGGCACATGATGACAGCTATCAAATCTCAATGAATGTCTGTAGTAGACTGTGTGTTTTACCACCTAAAAATGTACCCCCTCTTCCCTATTGCTTATTATCTCAGTGCTATTGATGAAACTTTAAAAGCCTTTTAAGAAGATCAGAGTCAGAATTGAAGCTACTAATTAAGCTCTAAATATAAATAGCTGCTATGTATTTTAAGGGCTCATTAGGCAGAGTTTTTAAGCTATCCAGATTTTAGATTTGCATTCTTTACTCCTATGCATTGAGTCATAGTAAATCAGTTACTTATAGTACTACATCAGTTATTCATAATAATTTTTATTATTTTGCAAAATACTTAATATATTAAGTTGTATAAAAACTTGCAGTAACATACAGAAAGATGGCATTTTATAATTACATACAAATATTTAAATCATTATTTATGTGAAGATGAATAAAACAACCTAAAGTTCACTAAACTATGAAATAGAGTATGAGACTATTTACCAAAATTGTCCATTAGTATTTAATTCATTTCATGTTTTAATGTGGTAACTGGGTTATCTCACTAGGCTCCTGCTGAGATGAGTTTTCATTGATAATGTTATACTGAAATTTAAATAAGAAAAAAATAACCAGAATTATTTTTTAAAGTTTTCCATGGGTTTCTCAGAGCCCATCATCACAGTAGCTTAAATTTACATATAAACTCAATTTTACATTTGAATCACTATTACTATCCTTTATATTAAGTTCAAAAATGGCTTTTCTATTATGGATATATTTCATAGTTGAAAATGCTAATTTCCTTCACTAAGACTGTCTTACCTGTCTGATATCATTGGGATGCCATAAAAATATGGATTTATGATTCTGATTTCCATGTTCTTTTATTAACTTTAGTGAACTTTCATATTTTTGCTATGATCTTTTACTTTGGTTCAGATCTTCCAAAAGTAACTAGCCAAGGCACACATAATTGCTGATTTAGTTTTGGTATTCATGAGATAGAGCCTATTATAATAGCTTATTAGGTATAAAGTAGAAAAAAGCTGACATATGAATAAGACACCTAAATATGTAGATGATTCCTTTGCAATAATCCCATTAATTAAATATCTTATGTTATCATTAGTACATCTGTTTTGACAATATTAACATGTGGACAATTTTCCAGTGTTAAGCTTTACTTTTTACACAGAAA
>NW_026067939.1:8117988-8172041 GCF_014885135.2 Alexandromys fortis
ATATAATGTGAAAACTAAAGATCATTTCCACAACTCAGTATGTGGTACATTTTTCATTACCAGGATATCACCCTCATAATTATTATGCTCCATAAGTACATTAAAGTCTCCAACAAAAGTAATTAAGTTTACAAAAAAGAATTGGGAACTCAGCTTTTGGGATGGTCAAATTAGCTTTTCCAAAATTGGACTTCACACAATAATCACAATCTCTGATAATAATTTTAAATTTATTACTTGGGGGTGTGACGGAGTAAATGGAAACAAGGATACTTGAATGGAAATAGAGGCTTTGTAAAATATGAAATGGCAGAGTGGCTGTCTGACTTTACAGCTTTTATCTTAGAGAAAACTACCACAGTTTCACAGGAAGTGAAAAGGGAATCTACATCAAGAAAATGCTTGGCTTGGGAAAACCCAGTTCTCTTTTAAATCTCAACACACGAGTGGTCAAATGTTAACACGTGGTTCAATGATAATAGTCAAACCAATCTTTCAATTTTTCTCCCAAATCAAAAGGTTTGCAATTAGAAGCAGAGTGTCCTAACTTCCTGCCAAAGGAAACAAACCACAACAAATGGGATGCTCAGCTGAATATAATCAAAGTGTTCACAAAATCATACTGATAGTCTGATATTGAAATATATGTTTCAAAGTTTTCATGTATTATAAATGTTCTATAGGACACATTAAGTCATGTGACAATATAATATTGAAAATACAATAAAAAGCTTCTAAAGCAAAAGGAACTGTCAACAAGTATGAGAAAGAAAAAAAATGTGCACTTAACTGAAAAAGACACAAGTGTACCCAATAGCAAATTTAACAGGCACTTTAAATTATGTTGAAAGATTTTAAAGAGCTTTAATATATGTATTTAAAAATGAAAGGAAGTTTAAGCAGAATGAATTGAAAGACCATAATTGAAGAGCTCTATCAGGCCCAAACATGGAAAAGCATGATAAGGAGATGCTGCCATCAGCTCCTTTCTTTTCTTCTGTTATATCCACTTTCTCCCAACTAGGCTCTTTATGTGGACACTTCCTCATGCCTGACTCATTTCTGAGGCTGACACCAAGGTACAATGTAGCAAGTCTCCCTCTCTTGGGTCATCCAGCTCCCAAATAAATGACATGGAAATATCTTTTTAATTAGGACAGCTCAGTCTATAGCTTAAGCTTGTTCCTAACTAGCTCTTATATCTTAAATCTTAAATTCTATCATGTGGTCTTACCTCTCTTCCATCTTGAACTTTCTGCTTCCTCTCCATGTTTCCTGAATATCCTACGACTAGAATTTGCCTCCTCTTCCTTTCTCTCCCCATAAAAAGTGTAAATACTCCCTGCCTATCTATTGCCAGATCAACTTTTTATTGTACCAATCACAGCAATATATTTTCACATAATATACAAATATTCCATGACAGTCCAACTATTAGAATTTCTGATTTGGCTATGCTGACCAATGTTGCTGGTCCTTCCACCCCTCCAACTAATAGCTGCTGAGATACCAGCCCATTGGGGCGTGGTCTCTCTCTCCCTTTAAAAAAGTGGCTACTTCCTCCACTCTCTCTCTTCACTTCCTGCTCAGCCAGTGACTAGACTCCCTTCCTGGTTGTGCAGAGGGCTGTTGTCTGGGACGGTGATCTGTAAGTTTTTTCCTCTTTAAATAAATACCACCCTATTAATCATAATTCCAAACTGGTGCAGCATTGTTCGTGACTTACACCTTCAGACCAATATGTCTGTAGTAGGACTTTCTTGTCAGACTTTTTCTTGGAGACCACCAGTTCCCAAATAATGAAAAGGAGACCTACTATTAATTATGAAACTTTGGCCTTTAGTTTAGGTTTGTTCCTAACTAGCTCTTATAACTCAATTAACATGCTTCTATTAATCAAAGTTTGGTCCCATAACTTTTTACCGCTCTTCCATTCTGTTTGTCCAACTCCCTTCATGTCTCACTGGCATCTTCCTCATTTTTAGATTCATTCCATGTTGTCGAGGTTTCTGTATATTTTTTTCCTGCACGGTTTCTACAATTATTAAGTCCCAAAGAAATTACACAGAAATCTGTGTTAGTAATAAACCAATTGGCCCATTAGCTCAGGCTTCTAATTAACTCTTTCAGTGTATATTAACCCATTATTTTTATCTATTTTAGCCACATGGCTTGGTAACATTTTGGCGAGGCATTCACATCTTCCTTCTGTGGCTGGGAAACAACTGTGGAGGAACTTCCTTCTTCCTAGAATTCTCCTGTTCTCATTGACCCACCTCTACTTCCTGTTTGGTCGGACCACCTATACTTCCTGCCTGGCTACAAGCCAAAGAGCACTTATTTAAAATATAACGGACAGAATACAGAACATGATCTCACACCAAATCCCACCTTTCTCTCTCTGTCTAGAATTCAAGTTTAACTTCATCTGCCTAGGTATTGGCCATTCAGTTCTTTATTAAATCAATCAGGTTCATTAGGGAGGAAAGTAAAACAATGACACATCTTTACACAGTTTGTTCAAACATCCCTCAATACATGTCCAATCAAGAACAGCTAACTCATCCTAGAACAGACTCTCCTCTTTTTGCTCATTAAAAACCACTCCTGCAGGTCCATCCATGGCTGTTCCTGCCTGATTAAGATTCAGCTGTCCTGTAATTCTATATTGCTTAATAAAGGATACTTTAATTTGGAAATTGGTGTTTGGGTGCTGTCTGTGCCTAATCTTGGGTCCAGAAGGGAACACTCTTAGTTGTACAAATTCCCTTTAGTAAGCCACTCAGAGTCAGTAGATATAGGAAAAAAACAAGAACTTATTTTAGAATGAGAAATTATTATAGCTGAAAGCTTAAAAATATTTTATAGGTGGACTATATAGTAGAGAAGAGAAACTAGGGCAAAAAGTGAGGCAGTATCAAAAGGTATTTAATAAAAGTTATCCAGACCAAAATAGTCTGAGAAGAATGCATTAAAGACAAGAAAATTAAAGTTACTGAATTGTACCTGAACAGTATTGGGATGATTTTATTTTCTAAGCTTTAAAACTTCAGAGTATGTCCTGGTTTATAAAGCAAAAATATTCAAGTTTAATTTTGTTTTATAACCTGGATCATTACCACTATGGTTTATGAGATGCAATACCTAGGCAAGTAGGGGTCAACGTATGCCACAAGGATCACACAAAGCATCTCGTGTAAGAGATTTATTGATGAGAGGAAGTGAATGGCTGTCTTGGAGCAGCTGAATGTGTGTGAGAGAGAGAGACAAAGAGAGACAGACAGAGCAAGAGAGTGGGCTATAAAGGCAAGGACCTTTTACAGGGTACGTGTGTTGAATTTGGTGACTGGTGCTGACATAAATGCTGGTTCTGAGTCACTGAAGGCAGGTTGGGGCTAACAATCACTATTTAACAAAAGAAGAATAATTTTTCAGTTTTAATATATTTATATGGTACAAATAGTTTGTGAAAAATGTTTTCAATGATGTCCCCCAAATCATTACACTTTTCAGCATTACATTGAAATATAAAGACCAGGTATACACATACCACATAATTCCACATATGAGCAATACTTTTTGTTAAACATATTAAAATATGAAAAGGTGGACTAGGCTGGCCTCGAACTAGTTCCAGGACAGGCCCCAAAGCTACAGAGAAACCCTATCTCAAAAAAGAAAACATAAAAATGTAGTAGGCAAAAAATTCCACTCCTAGCTAAAGAATATTTGATAGATGTTGGGAAAGTCAATTTTCTTCAATGTTTAGACACTTGAGGGCAGCCACATACCCTGAAGTATCTGGATAAGTTGTGAAGAACAAGCTTGCCTCCATATGAGTCTTAAAAGACAACTTATAGTATAAACAAACCAGGTTCATTCCTGTTTATGATTATACCTTTGTTGCTCAAGGAATGGGTTATGCCCTATTTGTAACTTTAACTACAAATGTTACTGTACTGCCGATTCCAGGAATGACAATCTTGTCTTTGTTTCAAAAATTGTTTACAACCATATTGCAATGTTACCTCTTTTTCAAAATATTGTATGATCACCTATGACTACCATTTTATGCACACCTTTAAAGCATGTCTTTGTTTCTGAAGGCTGCTAAGAGTAATTGTTATGATTATATTCAGCTCCTGTAATCCTGCCCATTACTCCCTCGAAGCCTCCATTTGGGATCCCCTCCCCTGATCTATAAAGGCCTTATTTTCCTCATATCCAAGGCCATCCTCTTAAACCCCAACTTAGTGGAAGATACCCCATGTACAAAAGTAAAAGGCTTGCTGTTGACAAAGGTTTCTGTCTCACCTGGTCCCACAGCCATTTAGTCCCAAAGTTGGTTTGATGATTTGGGGATTTCAGTAATGTTGACTGTCAGTTAACATTTTAACTTTCCAAGTATACTTTCTTTTACTTTTATAAAAAAGTGTTTGTCTTCTTGAACTTTCATGTGATATTTGTAAGAATAATTCTACAACGCTTTGATGAAGATAAATTTTATTTGGAGTGGAAGGTTCTAATACACATATGGGATTTCCTATTGAAAGAGGTTACATAAAGAAATATTCCTGTTGAAAATAAATTTTCAATGACTGTGTAAAAGACTTATGAACTATTTCTCAATATTTATATATTTTTGACTAATTCCTATAGTCTTGTCTTCAAATCTTTGAAGCAATGCATTTTTTTTATTTTTTTAAAAATATGCTAGACCAAGTCAAATATCAGTTTCTTTGTATTTATTATTTTTAGTGATTTTCTTGAGCTGTAATGTCACTTTCTCAATAAACTTAATATATATATATATATAAATGTGATTGCCAATAAAATTTTCATGCAATTACATTTATTTAATATAAACAGCAAACTTCTAATAAGGTTTAAATAGTAATTTCTAAGTCAGTAGAAAAAGGCATTAGGATCTCTTATGTAAAATTCAAAATTATATCTAGATAAAAAAGCTTTTCCTCCATTTTCATGCAGTGAAGAAGAGCAAGATAACAAAGATAAAATAAGACATGTTCTAGATATTTACTGTGTCATGAGGTTTATACTTATTTTTAATAAGAATAATTTCTCAAATTTAATAATTATGAGCATCGCAATTGTTATGAGGAAATTGTTGTGCATAGTATTTTCCTATACTTAATTCATTTTCATTTGGAGATTCAGAGATGTTTTATTCTGCCTATGAAACACTACAGTGTTTATATAAACTTGTGTTGAATGTGAAGGTGCACTATAAATATACACAAACACAAATAGTTTTATAAGAATTATATTCACTCTTCCCTGGTTTTTCAGTAGATTACTAAAACAATATTGAAATTAAAAATGAACTCTGGATACTTGCCCCAATTTTAAGATAATACAAAACCACTGTAACCAATGTCATGTCTTAATTAGGTAATATATATAAAGATTGATAGATAAGATGTTGATAAAAGTTCAGAATTAGGTTCTAATTTTTATGTTATTTTATTAATTTAATATGACTATGATAGTTCACTGAAGATAAGAAATTAAATCTAATGCATGATATTAAGCATTTATATTTCTGTAGTATAATTGAGATCTTGACCTTATCCTAATTCCAAAAAGTAATTTTGCAGAAATCTTAACTTTGCATTGTAGTACACATAGAGATTGAGGCAGGAGGACTCCAATGAATTTGAAAAGTCTGAACTACAAACAATGTAGCAATTCAATTTGGACTTTATTTTAAGATACTCTTTCAAAATAAAAATTGGGAGTGGGTTAGTTTAATCTTAAGTATAAACATTAAAACTGTAAAAGTCCTGAAAGTAAATATAGGATAGAACCTTAATGGCTGTGGAATTTTGCAACCTTCATTTATATATTTTTGTTGAAAAATTCTTAAATAAAATGAGTGTAGGAAATTTGTTTTTCAAACTAGTTATTCAAAGTGTACATATTTACATTATTTACAAGAGGTGGCTGTTTGAAAGCATGTTGATGGGAGGATGAATTCATAAGCATATGCAATGATTAAGGCTCAAATACAATATTTTATGGTTCTGTCTTTCATAATCTTCAATCTCTTGTTATGTTTAAAAATGATTATCTGAGCTCATCAACTATTATCTCCATCCTTTAGTCTTTTATAGTCATTTGAAATCTTCACTTTTTATATTTTTAATTTTTTATTGTTTTGTTTTCTTGTTATTATCTTGTTGCAAAAAGTCCATTTGTTTCTTTTGGCCAACCAGAACCAAAATAACCACACAGGAACTATAGTAATTAAAACACTAGTTGGCCCATTAACTCTAAGTTCTTATTAGCTAACTCATATATTAATTTAACCCATTTCTATTAATTTGTATATCTCCACACGGCAGTGGCTTACCAGAAAAAATTCTTACCGGTGTCTGTCTCAGGCAGAGGATTCATGGTGTCTCTGACTCTGTTCTTCCTTTCTCCCAGCATTCAGTCCAGTCCTCCTTGCCTACCTAAGTCCTGCCTTATCAACAGGCTAAGACAGTTTCTTTATTCATTATTGGGACTCACAGCACAAAGAGGGGACTCCTACATCACTATACCATTATTCATTTTCATTTATATTGCTGTGGTGAAACATTTCATCTCTCCCACCAAAATGCATATGGGGTTACAAAGTATACATTGCATAAAGTTCATCACCATAATGATTTTAAGTGGTCATTTCTGTTGGAGTAAACATAGTTATTCTTTTGCGTTGATAGCTTCACCATCATTATCTAGAACTTTATTTATTCCATGATAAAACTTTTCCTTTGCACACCAATTTATGTATGGGGATGATGGCATGCCTTCCTCTTCACTTTTCTTTTTATGGTCACAGGCCTCTCGTATCTATGATACAGAAAAACTAAACCCTCCCTATCCTGAAAGCATTTTCATTTTGGACAGTAGATTACTTATTTTATTAATTGTCACTCCAACCCATGCCATGTGTCCTTCTCTGTGGGAGAAACCTTGTGACTTGTGCATTTTAATTATTCTTGGCATCTATCGTTGACTAATGAGGTGAGAACAGAAGTTCTATTCCAATAAGAGCAAAGAATTTAACAGACATAATATGGTTCATTCCGACTCTGGCTCCTCTAATTTTAACATGATAACTCTTTGCCCCAGGATAATGTTGTCCTTGATCTTTGATCCTATGAAAAATAGCATGAATAGCCAACTCCAACTACAAAGAAATAAGAAGTACAGTGATTTCCAAAGTGGTTGCCTCAGCATGATGCAGTACATTTCCTCTTTCTAAAAAAATTGCTTATTTTAATCAAAAACTAAAACTTTCATTAGATGCAGTATTAGATCTTTTTGGTATTTCTATTAACATATAACTAAGAATAGTAGAAGATAGGTGGTTAATTCTTAAATTCGTGCAAAATAAAGAAAGTAATGGCTAAAAATATTCAACAAACTTATATGGACATGCTGTATACAAAAAGGAGCATTATCTGTATCAGTTTGAAAGAATATTAAATGCTCAATAGATAAAAATAGAATTATTATAGGTATTGTGTGCTTTTAGCTTCATTAGCTTCCATCTTATTTAGCTGAGAGCTTGGCATCTAGTAGGTGCTTAATATAAATCTTCCAAGTGTAATTAAATTACCATTTACAAACAGTTGTCACAGAAGCTCAAGCATTTTTCTGAATTATTAATGACTTTCTAAAGTAACATGAGTTTTAATCTTCTTAAAGATTATGGAAGACATACTTTAATTGACTCAAGCTATCTACTGATGATATGAATACTAATAAGTCCCCTCTAGGCTCCATTTGGAAAGATCCCGAACTCTCAGTCTTGTTAGCAATTTACAATTAAGATTAGATTTTATTCAATATTCCAGCTAAGATGTTTCAGGCACATATTATTATAAGCATCATACAGGGGGCTACAAAAATGATTTAAAAGGTAATTATATATATATACTGTATTGTATGATAGTTAAATGGTTCAAGTTAAAGGGAAAAGAGGTATCTTAGAATATCTTAGAATCATGTGTGAATCTTTTATATATACAAAGTAAGTATGTAAGAATTTTTGATTAAATTGCATAATTTTATGCATATCGAGAATGTCTTCAAGTTTATTTCAGCTTGCAGGCTCTGTGGAGTTAGGATATGGTTATAGAAGGTATCCTCCCATCAACAAGCTTTCAAACAGCCACCTCTTGTAAAAACACTGTTAGAAAATAATGAAAGCTCCCCAGATTATTAAGAGGGCTTGATTCACAATCATAAAGAACTGAGTTCAGATCCTAGCAACCTCAAAATATTCTTCGGACATTGCAGGAACCTGCAACCCCAGCACCTAGAGGACCAGAGAGGAGGATTTGTGAAGTTAGCTGATTTCCATTATACTTCAGGAAAATGGGAGTCCTGGGTTCAGGGAGTGACCCTACATTAAAAGAAAATGGAGGGGGTGATAGACAAGAACAATCAACACACTGTTCTGGCCATTGTACATGTTCACAGGTGCCCATGCCTGTGAAGACTTATATGCATGTATTCGCAGCCATATACATGCATGCAATGACATGTGAATGGATGCATGGAACAACATGGCTACCTAAATTAGACCTGTATAATGGCAATACCAACTGACATGCCAAGATGGATGGGAGAAATCCCACAGCGACCCACCCCTACTTAAAAAAACTTTATAGACAATGACTGCCAAACAGAGAATCACTTTTCTTCAAAGATGGGTCCTATGATAAGTGATATAATCCCAAGTAGTTAGACATAGACACATGTACTTAATAGCAACTCTATTAAATAACTGTAATTTGGAGGAGCGATAAGAATTTGTAAGGGAATGCTGGCAGACACAGGAAGAGCTGGAGAGGAGAGAGTAAGGGATGTAAAATATATATATATATATGTGTGTGTGTGTGTGTGTGTATGTGTGTATGTATATATATGGAAATATACATTTATATGCCTGTGTGTAAATGTCTCAAAAAAGTTAAAATTAAATTTAAAACATTTTTAAATTAGAAAGTACTATATTTTAGATAAATTACTAGCAACTGGAAAATACAAGTTACAAACATTAAGAATGGACATAAATACCTGGCTCAATTGTAAACTTGCCTGAGTATTTATCACAGACTGTTTTTATACCAGTTTATTCAGACAGTACAAGAGCTATAGCTTACAAGAGAAAGTATGAGTTTAGAATATACAATGTACTAAAATAACAATATCTGAATTGGACAAAAAGGGTCCATGAGGTTACCAATATTGTTTCTGCATTGATTTTATGTGTTAACTTACATTTCACAATTAAAATTTAGGACAAACTGGAGTAAAAGAGAAATAATTTATAGATAAATTAATATTTGAAATAATATATCTGGCAATAAAAAGGATTCACATAATTATCTAATATAATATGTAATGATCAGTTTTATGTGTCACGTTGAAAATTATTTTAGATATGGCAAGCACTGTCACCATGAATAGATGTAATAATGGAAAAACCTCGTGTCTAAAGTTTTCAGTGAATCATCTGAAGTATTATTATAGATTGCATTGCTTGGTATCCTCATTTTGTTTTTCAAAAACTATTATACCCATATCGGAGGTAAAGATATGGAGATCACCACTGATTTTGTCTAATTCAGGTGCTTAATAGCTTAATATGGAAGATAGCAGAAAAATAAATACCTTATCTTATTAAAAATCTCCAAGCCAGTACTATTTTTTTCAGTTTGTCAAAAGTAAATAAAGATGTTTCTCAAACAATTTTATGTAGTACAAAGATAAAAAACTTGTACTCCCTTAGTTAAAGATGTTTAGGAAAAAGAAGGAACAGCCAAGTGAGTAATATTACCTTTGAAATGTTGACATTTATTATTCCATAAAAAAAACTGTAGTGCTTCAATTTTTTAAAGTCTGGGCACATAACCACTATCATGGGTTTTCTTGGCATGCTGCCAAGGGTTGAAGAGGACCAAGTGTCCAGTTCCCAATGAAAACTAGGTTTTCACGGTGTAAGGCACACTCGCAATGAGTGGCTTGAACTACATTTTATGAGCACAGTGATGCTGGCCTAAAAGTTGAATATCACTGGAGGCTGCCCAGTAAAACCATTAGCAGTTATTATATGCAATCAGAGCCCAAGAATGATGTGTGGGTCTGGGGGATTCTTGGAGGAACAGAATGGTTTAGGCCTAAAACGAAAGAGGCCCATGCAGTGGGCAGTTCAACACTATTCCCCATGGGATACTAATAAACTTTAGCAAATATTTTCTGACATTAAACCTTGGGTCTTGTGGTAATCAGTTCCCAAGAAAATAGTCTTTAAAAGGGCTTACATAATTTTTTTTTTCATTTTTAATGCATGTTACAATTCTGTGGGCCAGAATTTGGTAGTAATGGGATATAAAAGAATATGAGAAGTGCAAAAAGTACATAGATCATTTGTCCAGTAATTGCATGGTTATTCTAATAGGACCTCCTAGGGAATTATATAATGCATTTCATGACTGGCCACCAGGAGAACAAAAGAGATTATATACTCTTAGGGTAAGGATGTGCGCAGGGGGCATAATAATAAGTAATCTAATAAAAACAGGAGCTATTCTCACCTCATTGACTACATTTTTACCTCAATAACAAAGTTCCAAGGTAGTAAGAGGAGACAGGAGGCACCGTGAGGTGGAGAACTGGTCATCAAACTAAGACATCAGAGACAGCTAGATGGTCTTGGGAGCACAAGTGACTTTCCAATCTAGTTCCTCATAAGAACCCACAAGCATATGATCCTTTATTGTTACCTCTGAGATACTTTAGAAATCTCCATAGCAACTGGTACAACTGGCTGACTGAAAGTGTTAACTCAAAGTCTTTCTCTTAAAAAATGAGTTGTTGCTGATTTCTTTATGCATATATATTCAATATGCACATACTTATATATATGTGCATATATCACTTGTAAATTTATACATATATGTGCATTTATATATATTCTTAAATACATGAATACAACCTTCTGTCTATATAATAATATTAATTTATATTATAACCTAAAAATAAAATAAAGAAATAAACTAAAATCTTTTAAAAATTAAAAAAAAAACTGGGACGTCTGTTTTTTTTTTTTCATATTCCTGACTTCTTCAAACAGTCTTGTCTTAGACGACAGCCTGCTACCAAATAGAAATTGTTACTCTGTCTTTACTCTTTTCTCTCATAAATCTTAGGAGGGGGAAAAAGAGGAGCTCCATGTTAGAATGAGTTAGAATGTGTTGACATGTTTTGATAGTGAATATTAACTTGGTTCTTCAATATGATAAATTTTGATTCTTGGACTTTGGTGTTTTGGTCATTGTACCTTGATTATCAGTCTTAGGAATGAGTCTTTGGCTAAATAAGAAAATAAACCTTGGTAGCTAGCTTCAGTGACATAATTTAACAGAACAGCATTAGGGAGACAAAATCTGTTGGCACCACATTTGCCACAGTCAGGCCTTTGTTTGCCATCAAGCCTGTTAGAGCCCTTCAACTGTACCACACCTTAGCTAGCAAACAGTGGCCTTTAAAATTGCCATTTGATATTGGCATGTCCTTTTGTATGTGTGCTGTTTTTAATCTTTGGTGAATAAATCTGTTTTGACCAAGGGCTTAGCAGAGTAAAGCCAGGTGCGAGACCCAAACAGAGATAAAGAGAGAGAGTAGTTAGAGTAAAGAGATGCCAGGACACAGGTAAGCCACAGTCTCTTGAGCATATATAGAGAAATAGAAATGGGTTAATTGAAGATTCAAGAGCTAGTTAGGAATATGTCTGTGCCGTTGGTCAAACAGTGTTTTAATTAATATAGTTTGTGTGATTACTTAGGTTTGAACATCTGGGAAGCAAAAATGCATCTTCATTTATGTAATGTGCCTACCATGGGACTTGACCCTTGACCCTTGGATTCACAGCCCCATGCTCTACTGACTGAAGAAGAAGTAAAAGCCAATGGCTGGTTGTTTTGCTTTTCTGACCTTCAAATTGAACTTCAGTTTTTGTCTCAGGGTTTTTATTAATTGTGCTATAGCCACAAATTTTTTTTTAAAAAAAATGTTTTCTGCCCATCTAGTCTCATAAATTTTCTTAACAGCATCAAATACCAACCTGGTCCAAAGGCCAGGATATTTAGCAGGGCAGAAGGCTGGTGACTATCTTCTCCAAAGGCCAGGATGGTTGCAAGGTAAGACTGGCATTTGCACAACTGACTAAGCTCAAGGGCCAGGCGTTAGCAGTTCTGGGCTGCACAAGCACTAAAATGTCCCTCCCTTTGCTTGGTGACCAGATTGTTTTCCCTTATCAGAGCTGTGTCCCATTCCCATCTCCTTCCCATCATCTCCCTAGCTAGCTTTTCTAGAAATGATTATTCTCCTTCTGGCAAGACATAATTTCCACTGTTGTTGTGTCAGACCATCCCTAAGCTTCTGATAACACTTCATCACGGAGCTTCTATGAAAGGAGAATCCAATTTAAGTCTTTGGAAAGATGTAAAGTAGGAACCTTAGGGAAATGAGCCCAATAGTTCCATTGTTTTATTTATTTGAGAGGACATACAGTTGGGCTTTATTGTTTTGTTTTGTTTCTTTTGCTTGTTTTGTTTGTTCTTCCAGCTAGGACTTTAATTTGTCTAAAATTCAGTGAGTTTGCCACCTACCCTTCATCTCACTTTTGATTGCTAAAATGTTGCCTTGGGGTACTTTCTTGTTTTATTCCTGCCAATCTGAGATAACTTTAATTCTGTAACCCTGTACTCACCCCCCACACACTATTTTGAGTCTAACTGTATCTTTATGATTCTTTTTCTATCCATAACCTAGGCTATTGACAGAACTTGTGGTCCAATTATTGTTACCAATATAGTCATTACCTTTCTGTCCATGCTGGTCCACCAAGATTAAGAACATCTAAGCTTTTTTATTTTCATCTGAACAAATATTCTATTCTTGAACTTTTGGATATGAGAATACACTATATCAGGAGGCACAGAGTGTTATTAAAGGGGATCCGTAGCAATATTTAGCTCCTAGAGCCCACATTCTCTAGAAACAATTCATATACAGCAGTTTGTGTTTCACTACACAGTCCGGCTCATGGTGGTTAAATACCAAGCTGGGAGTTGTAGTCCTTACACCATAGTTAACTCCTTTACAGACCCTTCCACTGTCTCTTAGCTCAACTGTGTTGGGAAATATAAAAATGGCAGGAGCTTTTACTGATACTTAGTCATTACATCACCTCTTCAACCATAAAATGTATTTTGGGTTGGATTTAATATTACATTTCTACTAGATTCAACTTTCATAAGCTCCAGTCTAACATAACACAATACTGGAAGTAATACTTCAACAGTGAAGGCAAATCAACAAGAGTAGATCTGAACTGAGGCATTTCAGCGTAAGAGAAGCAGGGTAAGAACTGACCATGAAGTTAAGTTCTCTGTTCTCTAGTCCAGGAAAATACCAATCAACCCCCAAAGAAATGTTTTGAATCAATGTGTTTCGTACAGGAATTTAATTATAAAGTGTTAAAAAGGAAATCTTTTTTATTAATTAAATTTGTGCATTTATTTTATATACATACAAGTTTCCCCTCCCTCCTTTCTCTCATTTCTTTCCCTCCACCTGCCTCACATCTACCCTCACCCCATCCACTCCTCCTTTGTCTCTGTTCAGAATGGGGCAGACCTCCCCTGGGCATCAACAAAGTGTCAATTTGAGGCTCGACCATGATTCTCCCCCTGCCTCAAGGTTGGATAAGGCAACCCTGCTGAGAATAGGTTCTCAAAAGCCAGCTCATTCACCAGGGACAGCTCTAAATCCCACTGCTAGGAAAAATGTTACAATTACAAAGATTTTATTTTTGGAAGTCACCTATAAAATGAGTCATTTCATTCATTAAGAAATGTTACCTTCTTTGCAGTGAAGTGTTCTATAAAAACTTACACTTTACAATCGGTGATAATTTTTTTCACGGAATATGGTAAAATAAATCAATGAATACCTGATTTCAAGGAACAGTAGAGAACTTTGCTAGAGTGTAAGCCTAAACATGTTTAAAATTAATCCCAAGAGATTGTTGGAACTATATTATTGCTGCTTAGTAATTAGAACTCTGACTCATTTATGATATTTAGATGAATATTCTTGGTTTATTCCGTAGTATCAAGTGATATCAAAGCAAATCAAAGACAACATTGTAAAATGTATCTCATAAATTTTCAAGATGTATCTCAAAAATTTTCAAGATGGCATCTTGAAAGCCATCTCCCACATCAGCAGACCCACCCAACAGCTCAAAACCTGAACAAGTTTATACCCTTATATGAACTGCTCTTATCTTGTTAAATGTTCCGACACCCACTGCTTAACTCCTGGTACCTCCTTCCTGTTTATTATAAAATTTAAACACCCTGACATTTCAGCAGTTGACATTTGTTTTCCCTGCAGGGAGAATACAGCTCATAGGAAAAAAAATAAAGAAAGAAAACTTTGCTTGTTCATACACATTGCTCCCAGCTGAACAATACATTGTGATAAGATTATTTTTCCTCATCCAAGCCTTTCCAGACCCTCCTCACTTCCTAAACACCCAATTTCTATGCTACTTCTCTCTTTAAAATACAAACAATGAAACAAAACAAAGTAACACGGAGTTAGAGTTATGTTGGCCAATCCTCCTGAGCACAAGACCTGCCCTCATCCATGGTTGATGTGCTCACTGACCGCTTACTGATTTTCTCTTAGCCAGAAACCACCAACTGCAAATTGCTTCTAGGATAGGGTGAAGCTTTGTGCCCACTTCACCTTCTCTGTCATGATGAATTATCAACTGAAATGAATGAACTTAGGCTGTGTGTGCCTTTAAATAGCTGAACTTTCTATTGTGAATAAACATAACCAGGTAAAAAGAGAAAACACACAGAGTAATTGTTCAAATAGAAAATCAATTCCCAGGCAATTTCATGAGAAAGAACAAGAAACCTTAGGAATGGTAAATTAGGTGTCTATATAAATGCTTACCTCTTTGAAAACAGGAAAATTACATTTCAAAAGGAAGTGCTTAAAATGTTGACCACTCTACTACCAAGCATTGAAGATGAAGTAAAGTGCAATCATCTGATGGGGAAGCCTTGTTAACCAATTATCCTTAAGAGGTGAGGACTAAGTAAGGGTGCGGCTTTCTTTCAAAGAAAAAAGAGGCCCAGGTGTGCTCTCTCTCTCTCTCTCTCTCTCTCTCTCTCTCTCTCTCTCTCTCTCTCTCTCTCTCTCTCTCTCTGGTGTGTGTGTGTGTGTGGTTCCCTTGCAACACAGCTGAGCTAGGACTTTGTGTTCTGGTTTCGTGAGTTTTCCTCTTATAATAAATAAAAATATAATTGTTTATCTTTAAGTTAGGCTGGTTATTTCCTGAATTGAGTTAGTTTCTACAATCATCTATAGCAAACGACTCTGAAATAATCTGGGTTAAAGTTCGTCTGTTGTTCACTATCAATGCAATAGTTTATTGGTCCCTAAGTTTTCCAGTTTGTTCACTGGCTTGGTTGCCTTCCTCTTACAACAGATGCTTACAGTTTTACATGTCACTTAGTTTACATGTGCTGTGAAATGTTGTCTGGTACATTTGGATTTCAAATTCAGTTTAAAATTCTTATTGAAGTTTTTATTTAGGATAGCTAGCATTTTTCGGAAATTTCAAGATGAGTAAGTGAATCACTTGAAAATCTGAAGCTGTAAAAAGATAGTCTGAATGTAGACTTCAATAGAAAATGCTTTTGGTGGATGTTAATGATTAGTGGTGAAGCAAACCAGGGGACAGAGAGAAAAAAAATGCTGAGATGAACATAGGCATTTTAAAGATTGTTAAATTGTGAAACACAAAACACAAATGGGTTATTCTCTGTCCAATTTAATTATCTATTAATTTAATTTTAATTGGCTATTTTTATCTCGACTAGGGAATACTCAGTATTGCTATTCACTAAACTAGAAATTGAACTTGAGGTACCTTTTACAAAGATTGACTTATAAGTGTTAATTATATGAATATGGATGTACCTGTATGTGAGTATGTGCACAAATGTAGGGATGTCCTCAGATACCAGAGACAGCAGACTCTCCTGGAGCTGGACTTACAGGCAGTTGTGAGCCACCCCACAGGGGTTCGGGGAAGCAAACCAAAAGAATTGGGAAAAGAATGATAGAGGGGAAATAGGAGGAAATAACACAATCAGATTCAGATTTGATTTTTTTTGTGTGTTTGTTTTTGCTGTGGGAAAAGTGGTCTTCAGATCCAATCCAAATGAGTAATGTAGACATTTTTCAATTAACTAATTGTCAATTATCAATCATCCCAATCCATGAATATTGACTATCTTCATACTTATATTCCATTTGAATTCAATTTCTTTTCTCAAGGTGCACAAATATTTGCCCTATTTGTTTAAATTTATTCATAGATACTTAATATCTTTCTTGATTTGTAGCTCAGATAATTCATTATTGATTAGAAAGACAGGCATCAAGCAATATTATGGCATTATTGAGATGTTATAATTTTTTAAATTATGATTAATATTCATGATAAATTTTAAAGTTTTTACTTGTCATCATTTCCACTAGATTCATTTTTTTATATAAGTAAGGAAAGAACCCAAGGATGAGGAAACACCACTCCCTAATTAGCAGCAGTTTTATCTATCTAGATGCCTTTAATTAAAAAATATCAAATAGCTAGGCACTGTAATCCTGTGTCAATGACAAACACTGGGAACATGCCACATGATAGTAGACATTTCCATACAAGGTACTGACTGGCCTGGCTCTAGAAAGCACAGGCAGTGACGATGTTTAGAACAGCTTGCTCCTAACTTCTCTCTCTCTCATGAGGCTCAATGAACTCTAGGTAACCCTTCATTCTTTTCTAGTTTAGCAGAGTGAGCGCATTTGCCCTGGTGTGGAAACAGTTGTGGCTAGTGCCGTGAGGAACATGATTACTATGAAATACATCTCTTGAAGACGGTGAGCAGTGCTAGGGAAAGGATGCAGTTGGCCCAAGCAATTGGTTGTAATAGGCCCAAATTCCTTGTTCTGATGCTTCCCTGACCATGAAACTTCAAGCCCAATACAGGCTGCTGACAACTACGCTACTCTTCTTAGATACTTGCAATAGTCGAAGCTGAATAGATAACACAAATCATGAAGAGGCACTGAGAGTAAGAGTGACCCCGGTCAATGGAGCATCCTTGAGACCCAAAGAGATCAGGCAGTGGTGACTTGACAGCTGAGAAAACCAAGAGACCTCAAACATATCGGGCGTGGTTGACCAGTAGTTAAAATTAACCAGACCAGCTCAAAAACAAGGAATATAATTTTAATAGTTGGGATAAAGAGAGACTCACAGACCGGGATCCAGCGAGAATCACGCGCAGTGGAGAAAGAGACAAAACAAGGGGCTGGCACTTGGATCCCCAGGTGCTTCTTCCATCGGCCCAGCTGGCCACACCCTAGCCAAATGTGATTGGCTGAGCTTCCCCATCACGTAGACCTTGTAGCTCATGCCCGTTGTGAGTAGAGAATGCTATGAGATTTGGAAAGCAGAAACCACATCCAAATTGAGGTATTATTGCATAGCACTGGGGATGTGATATATATCTAGAGAGAAAGACTACAAAAGACACAGTGAAAAACAGAGACAGAGCAATAATCATAAGCAGCGCAAAATGATTCATTGTATATCAACATATTTAAAATGAAGTAACTAAAAAGATCTCTAAAATGTGTGTCATTGTCCCAGCTTTGTTTCCTGTTACTCTGATACAATACTCTGACAGTAGCAACTTAAGGAAGAAAGGACACGTTTGACTTATAATTTTTAGTTTCAGCCCATTATAGTGGGAAGTCGTTAATTTGAAGCACATGACCATGTTGCAATACAAAGCAGATAATAGAGGGAAGAATTAATGCATGTATGCTTTTGTTCAGCTCACTTATAAAATCCGTGATCCTTTGTCCAGAAGATGATGTCACCATGGCAGAAGTGCGTGTGTCTTTCTATTAATCAAGATAATACTCCATATACAAGACCACGAGCTTGCCTAATTCTAGACAATTGTTCATTGAGACTACCCAGGTGACTTAATGTACAACTAAAGAAATCAAACAGAATGGAAAAGATAACCCATTCACTCAATTTTCAGTTGCCGATTTAATGTACTTTTCTATGAATATCTCTGTACAGGAGACAAAGGCAAAATATTGCTAACTTTTAAATTGATTATTATCTTTGTTCATACTTTATTGGTAAATTTGATACTAAACTGAAAGATAATGTTACACTTTAAAGTAATTCAATAATAAAAGTGCTTATTCCCTTTTCATTAAGCATCTGTTTAAGATATTTAAATAATTTCCACTTTTGTTAGAGTAGATTTCAACTTTAAGGAGCTTTACATATTAAGTTATTTTCATGATTCAGTTATAAGTTCACATGCAAGTCTTGCCATGTAGACATACATGAAGCACATGTATGAGAATTCAACTGGAATGCTATTTTAAAATATATTTTGTCCCACTGAATATTAAAATATCACACAGTGTATCATTCAGAGGCAACATTTAAGCTTTGTGTAGTGAATAAGGTAAATTTAAATAGATATGAAATCCTACCTCTAATAATCTTAATACCAATTGGTCCCACTTTTGCTGAAAGGCATAAGGATCTCTAAACATTGTGTAACTCCAGAATTATCATAGAAATTAATGGGTATTTTTCTACCTGAATTATATGCTCTAATGTTCCAGTGTGGACATTGCAGGCTGAAAGCGACTTTATATTGAATATCCCTCTTTGAACAGAAGCAGATGCTAAGCTATTATACAACACACAGAACAGGACAATCATCGCTCTATCATCATAAGCATTTGTTCTGTGAAATCAAAATGCTTTATGTTATTTCAGGTGAAGTTGGTCAATTCCACTGTCACCTTGGTAATGTCCTAAAAATAGCCACCAATCTGTAGGGCCTCTTATGTATTTGGAATTATATCCCTTTGGTTTGCACAGTAGGAGGCTGACAAAATCTTTCTTTTATTTCAGTGATTTAGTTGATGATTCGACACTAACCAAGTTAAAAGGAACTATGGTACAGGGAAGTATTTTCAGGTAACTCTCTCTGTCTTGTTAAATGTCTTTTATTTTCTTTTATGATCTCTTCACCCATTTGGTTTTGTGAAGTGTATTTTTGAAGATGAAAAATAGTTGTAATGTTTTCAAAATGGGCCTTCTGTGTTGGTCATCCATGCTAACAGCAGCCTTTGAAGCTCTGTTGGTTAATTCATCATCCTTAGAAACTTCTGCCCTTTGTGAGCTCTGCTGAAGAACTGGATTCTGAGCAGGCAGCCATTGGACTTCAGAAAAATCAGCTGTTTCCTAGGCAATTTTTCTGTACTCATTTTAAGTAGAAAATTCTTTATTTAAAATTTGTCTTTGTTAAATGACAGACAGCAAATAATATTTGTTAGTGTGTATTTATATCAAGTCTAGGATCCTGTATTGGTCCCAGTTTCTGCTGTTAATTCAGTGTCTGTACAAACTGTGTTGTAGATGAAGTAAGAGATGTTGAATCAATACACACTGTTGCCCTAAAAGAATCCTTCTTATCACAACTAAGTGACTTAACAGTTAGCAATATTAAATAGGTTTCATAAACAACAATATCAGTTAAATCAGGGAAGTTTTTATTTTCTTTGAAATACATTGTATAGCAATATCAAGGAAAGGACTATAGGCAATTTGAGTTTTTCAATGTCTCTTCAGATTCTAGGACACAAATTAAAGGAACATGAACATCAGCTTATAAATTTTCAATAAAGCACTATTAGGACTATAAAACAGTGGGAATTCATTGTCTATAATACTTTAATAGTCATATACATTGTCTATGTTTGTCAAAAACAAGAGCTAAAGCCAAGTATTAAAACCTTTGATGTATAATTTATATTAACGTTAATGAGACAATATAATGCATATAACACATATTCATAATCGCATGTGTGCATACACACACACAGAGGGAGATAGAGAGACAGAGACAGAGAGACAGAGAGAGAGATCTACTACACAGGTAAACTCTATACAATGGTATCAAGTCAGGATATTTCAGTATATTGAAAAGCTAATGTCAAGAATAATACCAATAAATGCCATAATATTATGAGCAATCTCTAGCCCATTCTTAATACATAGCTCTTGTTCCCTTCTCAAGCCTCATGAACCCAGCCTTCACTGTCCGTATTTCTTTCATAATTCTGGTAAGCATAGCCCATGAAGTTCTTAAAGCATCTTAATGCTTCTATGGCCTGCAATTCCAAACTCTTCCACATATTTCTCACAAACTAGCTCTAAAGACGTGAACTAAACAGTCAAGTTTATCACAGAAAAACTCCACTTCCAGAACCAATTTTCTTTACTAATTACTTGGTAATAAATAACTTAAGGAAAAAGACTCATTTTGGTTCACTGCCTGAGAGGGTCCAGCTCAGCATTGCCATTCATTCTGGCAGGAAATGCTCGGTGGTGGGACCATTTAGTAGCTATGCCAAGGGAGTTTCAGGCAACTACGGAAGCCCTAGCAGCGAGAGATTGTGCTGGACCAATGACCCACTCACCAGTGACCCATTTCCTTCAGAGTCACCTATGATTTTTATAGCCTCATTTAACAAGGACGCCAGCGGGGGGAGGGAGGCAGTATTCATACTGTGGAGCTCGCTGCTCACATTTGAGTCATACAACAGAAGTAGAAAAATCTATACTAAAGGGAAATTCTTGCCGGGCAGTGGTGGAGCACGCTTTTAATCCCAGAGAAACCCTGTCCCGGAAAAATAAATAAATAAATAAATAAATAAATAAATAAATAAATAAATAAATAAATAGAAATTCTTATGCAAAGGACCACAAACCTTGTTCCCCAGGACCAATTTGAAATGTTAGCGGTACATTAAACCAGGAAGAAAACACCAACAAAAAAAAAAGATGATGATTCTCACATTTCTTTTATTTTGTCTTTTTTTCTTCTTTCTCACCAAATGAATTCTTTTGCTTCTTAGAGTACTATCAATTTCACAAATACCAGTTAATTTTCTAAAGGTGGTAAAAAATAAGCCTCTCCAAAAATCAATCGCATTTCACAAAATTAAATAAATGCATGGTAAGAAAGTGAGACTGGATTCTCATTTGCCCATTGAACATGCCACAAAATGCTACCAGCTCCGGAAAGGGCAGAAGTTGTTATCAGTTGTTACAATGAACAAGTAAAAGCTAAGTTTACAAATGGCCTCCTGGGTTGGTAGATGTGAACATGGGAAACTCAGAATGGCTATATTTTCTGAGATGAGGCTTCTTTTCTGTAAAGAAATTTATACTTGTAACTTGTTTAAAAAAATAAAAACTACCCATCAAGAAAACATGGGCTGGGCTCTCACAAATAATATATGCAATGTTGGTATATCTATGTTATTTTTAGATTCGTGATTAATATATCCTAAGACTTTCTGAATCTTTTCCCATAGTAATGGATGAATGCCTTGAATAATAAGTATAAAACTTTTGAAAAATGTTGTTAAGATGTTTATAATTCATAATTCCCATAAAATTGCAGACTTTTTTCTTTATGGAAATATTCATTAGTTTATGATTTGACATATGTCTAAAAGGTGCCATAATGTCCCAAGATTTCTGTTGGGATAGATAATGTCATCTAATGTTTATTTTTAAAAACATTGGTGCTATAAAAGGAAAAACCAAATTCTTGCTAGCTCTCATTCCCACCAGATCGTCAGGATTTACTGAACATTTTCTGGCTATACCTATGAGTATCACTGAGACCTTATTATACATTAAAATGCTTACATTTTGCTTTTCATACTTAAGTTTCAATTCAACACTTTCCATTTTAACAAAAATAATATCTATTGCTGTGGGAAATCTTAACTAGAAAGAAATGACCATCCTTACTATCCACATGCTACTGAAGGCCCTCTTCCTCAAGGATCATAAAAAAAATATCAGTTTCTTTCACTTCAGTGATTTTCCAATGTGTTTAATGGGCATTTCTGGAAACATTACCAGATTGCAAGGTATAAAATTTTAGAGAAAATGTTATGTACAGTTTTCACCTTCATGAGTTTACTAGCCACATCCTTAATACTGTATGAAAGAAATCCTATGAAATATGCATCATTTATTACGAGATATCCTTCCATCCTGAATTCAAGAACTCAAATCAATAGACAATCAGGGATGACTATAGGTAATTTTGCTGTATTATTAAGTTCCAGTTGATGAATGAGTGTGTACATTTCAGTTATTATTACAGATCCACTTTTTCAACAGAACTCCGGATCATACTAGTTGTATCCTCCTAGTTCACATTTAAATCAGCATGTAACTCTTCCCTGACGAATATCTATGGTGCTTCCATGCTATGTGATGCTAATCCAGATCTTTGGTAATATGAATGAGGGAGTGAAGATCGCCATGCGAGCAGAGTCTGTCTGTCTGTTAGGTGGACGAGAACTTCTCTATTATGTTGCAAGGTAAGAAGAATTTGACAGGTCCTTGGAAAAATGTACCCAATTATTAAAAAAAATGTTCTGTAAGTTATCCCAATATTATTCACCACAACAAAGAGCTGTAATGATTCTACCACTGTCGTTTGCAGACTGCCATCTTTGCAATCAGAGTAGGACCAAAGACTTGCATTTCCTATGATTCTCTCTCTTAAAATATGTTTAATGTTTTGCAGTTATTTCCATTGGTTCCAGTATATTCACTCTTACCTGCTGTCAAAAGTGAAGCATTCAGCAATACCCATATTTATTCTGTTTTATTTCATGAATTTGTTTAATTTATTTTAATTTTTATGTTACAGTCTTTCTTCTTATTTCTACATTTCCTGATGTTCTGTACTTGGCAATAGGAACTAAGGCAAACAGTTTTAAGCTTTACTTTAATTTAGTCAGGAGTTAGAGTGAACGTGAGATTTTGTTGTTGCTATGGTTACCCCAGCAATGTATAGGTATCAGTTTCTCCACTGGCCTATTGTGTTTGGCATGGCAGTTAGCCAGAGGTTTGTCCTTCAATGTTAGTTCTGTCCTTTGTATTTAGACCATACTTTGTGGTAGGTGTCATCGAAAATATCTGTCTCTTGCAACTCCTTTATGTTTATTTTATAGTTATTTTTCCCCAAAGTATGTTATCCTGCTCTTGACGGTGGTATTTTCTGATGTCTAGATTGGGAATAGTCTTTAGGAATCCAGTTTCCCAAACACCTCACTCTTTGACTGCTGTGATATCTTGCTTAGTATGTGTCTTTTCCCCTCTCCTATAACTCCTGAAAGTCCTTTTTATTTTTTTTTACTCTTTCTCTAGCTGCAATGAATTTTCATTGGAAGCATATAAACTCCAAGATGTTTTTAGCTCTTCTACTTTTATAGTTTGCATGATTTTGTCATGAGGCAAAAATAAAGTAAATAAATTTAAAAGCCTGTTATGATCTCTTTAGAACAGCATCAGGACCAAGGTTCTACTTATCACAAAACCTAGAATATATTTCAAGGACTTTTTTCATTGAATAAAAAATGTTTGCCTATATTTACCTCATAATGAGGTAAAGCAGAATGTGTATAAGCATTTGAATTTGATAACTTTTTCACATCCTATAGGCATTCTGCTTTTATGAGGAAATTAAAATTCTGTATAAAAGCAACCCAGTTATATGGCAGGATATGGGAAACATCCATGAAATCTTTTTGCCCTTTAGCAATGCACAAAAGCACTTTATTCCTTCATAACTCTATATATTGTTCATCCTCAGACTAAAAAGAAAATATTTGGGTGTATCACCACAGACATATTTGTTTTACATTCTTTCATTAAAAATTAGTTCTTTGATATTTCTAAAAGTTATTTATTATTTTATTTTTTATTATTTAAAATAATTTTCAAGTTAAAATATATTTTCAACATTTCTTTTATCTCCCGAGTCTTTTTTATATCTTCTCCCCTTCTCTACCTACCCAACTTTAATTTCTCTCTCAAAAAAGTATCAAAAACTCAAGACAACAAAGTTTCCTACAACCTAGAAAACAAATTAAGTCACCACTCTATATCACTCACCAAATGACAACCAGATAAAAGCATATGTACACACACAAAGAGAGAGAGAGAGAGAGAGAGAGAGAGAGAGAAGAGAAAACTGTATAATCCAACTATATATGGGTTAATTATTAATTATTCCTGAATATGAGACCTGTACAGGGGGTGATTGATATATCATGTCACTCTGCTAAAAAAAAAATGATATTCCCTCTCCAAGCAGATACAGGAGAGAGTTCAGTTTTGAACTTTTACCCTAGTTAGTAGATTTTCATTCATTCATCCATTCATTCACTTATTGCTTTTAAAAATTGTATAATGATATATAAGATAAAGCAAATGCTATTATAGCAAAGTTTGACAAGACGAACCAACAGAAGGACAATATTTCAAAAGAAGGCACCAGAGTCAGAGACCCACTCATTTTGACATTCTGAAACCCGACAGAAACACTAAGCTGGAAGCCATAATAATATATTCAGAGTACCTGGTACAGACCCATGCAGACCCTGTGCGTGTAGCTTCACTCTCGGTGAGTTCCTATTAGCCTTTCCCATGTGGATTTAGAAGGCCTTATTTTCCTGGTGTCCTTCATGCACTCGGTCTCTTACCATATTTCTGCCTCCTCTTCCAAGTGGTTTCCTGAGCTCTGAGGAGAGGGATTTAATGAAAATATGAAGACATCCAAAGACAGGTGAGTATTGAAAGGTTTCTCACTCTCTGCATAATGTCTGGCCACGGTTCTCTGTATTTTCCCAGCTGCTGCAGGAAGAAGCTTTACTGATGATGGCTGAACTAGACATTGACCTATGAGTATAGCAGAGGGTAGAGTGATCTTTGATCGAATTCAAAACCCAGTTCTTCTCACATCCATTTTGCTTAATGGGGCACACAACTTTGTATCCTTTTCCACTATTAAAATCAATTAGTGCTACCCAAATAGTTCTGGTTTTAGAGCCTTCTACTGGACTATGATCAGGCTGCTGGTGCCCACAGTCAGAGAAAACTGACCTATCCACTCACAACAACTGAAAATTGCCAATGGGGCTTCAGCTCAGGGTAGAAATTTATGCTTCACTGTCCTCTCCATGCTGTGATTCTGTCTGGCTTAGTTTTGTACAGGTCTTGTGCATTCTGAAAAAGCTGTCTTAATTTCCTGTAAAGCTCTCCTGCTGTGCCTGGAAGACACTGTTTCTTTGTTTTCATACACTGCTGCAGAATCTAATGCCCCTTTCCATCCATCATTCAAAATAATACCTGGGACTTCCGAAGAGATTGTTGTGGAATATTATTTTAAGATGTGTTACATTTTTATACTGTAGAACATTTGTTTCATCGTGAAAAGATATGTTGCATTCTTTTATGCTGCATTTGTTTAACTCCATGAAGCTGTGTTACTTTCTTTGCCTGTCTGATAGTCTAATAAAGAGCTGAAGAAGAGGCAGGAATGGGGCAGGCAGGACTGACAGGCATAGAGAAGAAAGAGCAGAAGAGATCTTGGAAGAAGAGATTGAGGATTGAGAAAAGAAGGGGCCTAGCCATCCAGCCAGAAAGAATATGAAGGAAGGAAATTATATGCAGAATTATAGAAATATAAAATTCCAGAGACAAAGGATAGACGGGATAATTTAAGTTAAGAAAACCTGACAAGAAATAAGCCAAGATAAGGACAGGCATTTCTAAGTAATAATAAGAATTTATTTGGGAGTGAGGTGGCAGGCCCTCAAAGAGCCAAAGAGTAAAATACTACTACTAATAATAATAATAAACAAAAAAGGAGATGACATGGTATATGTCTTCTTCATGGTTGAAAACCTTCCAGTTCCTTATCCACTGCACCTTAGCCAGTTGTGAGCTGCTGTGTTGATCATCTATTGAAAACAGAAACTTCCTGGTGAGGGTTAAGACATACACTGAAATGTGGGTTTGTTGATATGTCATTAGGAGTTGGTTTAATATTAATTTGGTAGAATTCTGTAGGGTCTATTACATATCTAGCCCATAGGTTCTCTACTCTACAATGATATAAAGATTACACCTGTAAGCAGGCCTTAAACCCTCAATGGAACCTTGTCAATAATTTTACCTGCATGTCTAAGAGCAACTTCAGTCTATGATCTTATCTGTAGCCCAAGCTTCACACTCGTAGTTTAATTTACTTTCCTACTTTTGGTTCTTAATGTAAAATAGTCATATTTTCCTGGATTATGAAGCAGGTTTCATTACTATAGAAATATACAAAGCTGTAATTGCATTTTACTCATTTCTTTGAGAATCTGAAGTACAATACAATTATATTTTATAGTCAGTAATTATATTTCCCTTTACAGGTGATTATTAAATAACCCGAGTACATGTTGCTCTGTCCTTGTCCATTTGTTATTATTGGATAGATCTTATATAATACTAATCTCCTCAAAATATATTGGCATGATTTTATGATACCCGATGTTATGAAATATAAGTAGATTCTTAGTGATTATATTTGTAGTAGATATGAGTATAATTTAATCATCACTGACAAAATGCACACCACTAACAAAAGTCTAACTTATTGAAATTTTCAAAAACAGTCCTCTAATATTGAATATTTTTAGACCTAGACCATAAAATTGTTTACTATCCAAGTGGAACCAACTTTTGAAAGAATGTAGGTTTGATGTAAATTAACCATTAAGTATTGATTTCTAATATATTATACTAAACTTGTAAATTACTACAGTTTGCAAAACACACTTCAATTGTTCATATTTTCAGTTCCTAACTAATGCTTGTAGCCATCTGCACAAATCTAATCATATATCTACCATCAACGTTTATACCTTTACAAAAAAACTTGATCAGCTTCTATGTAAATATTGGGACATATCAGAATGCTGGGATCTACTGTCACCAGAAAAGATATTTATTTTGTTTACAGTGCCTTACTCTTGTTTTATGTTACATTTTGTTAATCTGATCCACATTAACATTAAACAAATACAAACACTGGAACAAACGCAAAATCCATGAGAACGATATAACTAATTTTGATATCAATTTAATGGATATATTTTATTTGCTTATCACTTTTAAAAAAATGTCATACTTGAAAAGCAGAATAAAGAAATGAATAAAACCAGAGCTTTCCTTTAACAGTTTCTGTAAGAAGAAAAAAAATACCAAAAGTATAACTAAAATTTCTTGTTTTAAATTTACAATAAAGTATGTTTCATTATACAAAATGAGTCAAAGCAAAAGAAACCCATGGTATCCTGATATATTTCAAATTCTTAATGTAATTATGATGCCAGTTTTTTAAAGATTTTATATTTTTATGCAAGTTATTTTGATCAAACTTTTCCCCTCCCTGAACTCCTCTCACATATCCTCATCCCTACCTAAGCAACTTCATGTTCTTATACTCTCAAAAACAAACAAAACAAAAGTAAACATAAAACACACAGCAATAAAAATCTACATACACAATATACACACACACAATTACAAAAGTAAAAATAAAAGAAAAAACAAACAAAAACAAAAGCCATGGTGCCTATTTTGTGTTGGTTAACTACTCCTGAACTTGAGACCTGCCCTGGTGTATGGTTGATAGGCCCAGTGTCCCTCCATTTCAGACAACTTATTTTTCCATTCCTAGAAGCTATCACTTGAAAATAACTGTTTGCTTAGGGGTGGAATTTTGTGTTCATTTATTTTTCTCTATGCTAGTGGTTTTATTGCTGTTGTTTTGTTTTGTTTTGTTTTGACTTGAATTTGTACAGGTATTTTTAATGAGGCCAAGAACCTGAGACCAGATAGGTCATGAGCTTAGAGAAAACTTACTATTATTTTTCTGTTAAATGAATATAGCAGTAAAATGACCCCTAAAGACAAATTGCTTTGCTCATAGGTCAGTGCATCACTGAACCCTCATTAGGGAAAAGTCTTCTTACAGGAGATGGTAATTAATTCAGGGACACAAGACTGGACAGTATCCAGAGAGTAAGAGATGTTTGAGCACTCAGCCCTAAATAGGATATCTGAATTGGGATACCCTTCTGTATGCTGCAAATATGTGTTGCTTTTATTAGTTGATTAACAAAACTGGTTTGGCGTATGGCAGGACAGAATTTAATTATGGGGAAAAGCCAAAGTGAATATAGGGAGAAAGAAGGAAGAGTCAGGAGAGATGCCAGCAGTCTCCAGAGAAGCCATATATATGTGAGGTAGCAAGCCACAAGTCTCATGGTAAAATATAGAATAAATGAAATTGGTCAATTTAATCTGTTAGACCTAGTTAATAATAAGATTGAGCTATTAGTCCAAACAGTTTGTAATTAAAATTAAAGCACAGAGGGGTTTTTTAGGAACTAGCAGGCAGGCGAGAAACCTCCAGTCACAAATGTATTCATCGTGCTCCTCCCTACAAGGTTCTGAAATCTACTTAGAAGATGATGTATAAAGACTTTAAGTCCCAGAAGTATAGGACACTCCAAGAAAGCAGCATTTTTGAGATGCAGCAGGCATATACATGAACTCACAGATACTGTGCTGACATGTACAAAAACCAATTCTAAAATTTTAAGGAAATAACAAGTAGAACAAGTTTGTTAAAACTTAGGGCAGTAGTCTGTCATAATCATTTTCTCGGAAATTTATGTAAACAATTATTGTTTATTGTCAAGTACTTGAGGTAAGATAGTATTCTGGCTGAATAAATAAAAGAATCACAGTACTGGGCACAGGGAGATGTCTCAGTGGGGGAAGAACTGTAAAAGTCAGTGGGGATAGACGACACCAAGGGAACAATACCTTCCAAACACAACAGGACAGACACATAGAAGAACTCACAGAGACAGTGGCATCTACAAAATCAATGTCTGCATAGCTTCCAGACAGATGAGATCCCAGCACTGAATGGGAAAATTGTAGATGATCTCCCATCCCTAACCAACAAGCTATCTCCAATTTACAACTATTTGAAAACTAAAAATTGATTTTCTCCAATGGAGTCTCACAGATTGTACAAACCACACACAAGGACAGGCCACCTGCCCAACAATATAAGACCAATCCTACTTCAAATGGGGAGATTGTTTTTGCCCTATCCTGTAGTGATTTGTGTAACATATTTTATTTTATTTTATTGTCTTTTGCTTTTATGTTATTATTTCCTATTTTGAGTTTTAAAGATTTTCTGTGCATGCATGCGTCTGTGAGTATTTGTGCGTCTCATTCTATTTTTCCCTGGTTTTGTTTTGTTATATTACATTTTTATTTGCCTATTTGTTTCCTAAAGAGTGAGAAAAAAGGTATCGATTTTAATGGTAAGAATGATCTAAGAGGAGGTGGGGGAGGGAAAACTTTAATCAGAGTAAATTGTATGATTAAAAAAAAGTCTAAATTTTTTTAAAAATCAGTCCTGCTGTTATGACCCTGGACAATCTTATTCTAAAATGCGACCTATCATCAAATGATTTGCTTTGCTTTTATAATGAGATCAGCAATCTTATTACAGCCCTAAGAAAAAGGCAAAACAAACAGTGATAATTTTTCATGACTTTTCTATTGTGATAAATTAAATTAATACTGCTTATTACTTTATCAAATAATACAAGTGATTAAAAAAAATTCTGAACCTTTGGGGAAAGACTGAATGAATTAAACTGAGTGACACACAACGCCAAAAAGCTGTAAACTAATTTTGATGTGATTGATGATAGACAACATGTCCTAGCCTTTTTAAATATGTACTATACTTACTGAATAAGTTAAATTTAGTATTGCTATAAAGAAACACCATGACAAGAAACAGTTTCAGGATTAAAGTTCTTTTGCCTTACACATTTTCAATCTCAATCTCTGGAGGGAAATCACTGCAGGAATTCAAACTGGGAAAGACCTTGAGGCAGGAGCTGATGCATGCAAAGGCCATGGAGGAGTGATGAAGCTTCTTGGCTTGCTCCTCATGATTTGCTCACTCTACTTTCTTATACCATTCAGGATGACCAACCAGGAGTGTCCCCATGCACGCTGGGCTAAGCCCTCTCCCCTACCATTAATTAGGAAAATGCCCTGCAGGCTTGCTTACATCCTGATCTTATGGAAGCAATTTCTCATTTGAAGTCCCCTGCCTCCCTTTACTGGCTAGGTTTATATCAACTTGACACAAGGTAGAGTCAGCAGAGAGGAGGAATCCCCAGTTAAGATGTCTCCATAAGCTCCAGCTGTAAGGCATTTTCTTGATTAGTAATCAATGGTGAAGGGCCAGATCATTGTGGAAGGCGCTGTCCCTGATCAGGTGGCCTAGGTTTCTAGAAGAAAGCAGACTTAGCAAGCCATGTGAAGCAAGCAAAAAAGCAACATTCCTCCATGGCCTCTGCATCAGGTCCTGACTCCAGGTTAAATTGCCTTGCTAAAATTCCTGTCCTGACTTCCTTTGATTCTGTAGCGCAACTGTAGAAGGGTAAGCTGAAAAAAATTCCTTCCTTCCCAACTCGCCTTTTGGTCATGGTGTTTCATTGTAGCAATAGAAACCATAACTAAGCCATCTCCCTTCAGGTAAATATGGTTTATATAAAGTTCACATTAAAATGCCCAGAACATATGTGAAGTTGTATAGTTATAATATTTTATATAGAAAGGATAAAAAAAATCTGGAGAAATGATGTCATCAATATTTAATTTTAAATTTGAATTCATTCTTTTTTAAATTAAACAATCTTTTTCTTATTTTACATACCAATCCCAGTGCCCTCTTCTTCTTTTCCTCCTGTTTCCCCCATCTTGCTCCCATCCCACTCTCTGTTCACTCCTCAGATAGGTGAGGCCTCTCCTGGTGAGTCAACAAAGTCTGTTACCTACTGCAGGACCAAGGCACTACTCCCTTTAAAGGTATCCTTCCATAGGGAGCGGGCTCCAAAAAGCGAGTGAACTAGGGATAAATAGTGGCCCCACAAACAGCCCAAGCCACACAACTGCCTGTGAGTCTATATAGCTTTCCTCTCACTACACATCCATAAGTAAATCTCATACACTATCAAAACATTGTGTTTGTGGGAACTGAATAGGTTACATTTGAGCACTTGAAATAAAATCATTATTTAAATGACTATTTATGTATCATGGTGGTCAAGCACCCATGCAGAAATGGTAACTAAATAATTCTGAATCAGCCGGGCAGTGGTGGCGCACGCCTTTAATCCCAGCACTCAGGAGGCAGAGGTAGGAGGATCTCTGTGAGTTCGAAGCCAGCCTGGTCTACAACAGCTAGTTCCAGGACAGGTTCCAAAGCTACAGAGAAACCCTGTCTTGAAAAACCAAAAAAATAAAAATAAATAATTCTTAATCATCGAATCACCTTTAATTTTCCAGAAACCTCCATTAGTATAAAAACAGCATGAACCCCTGTATTGCTTGTACATATAACACACATAGCTTCTGACCAAACACTTATCACTTGTACCTTTTTGAGGACAGTGCTTAAAGTTTCTACTATATTCTGTATTCTATCACCTTAAGTAAATAAACGTCACAGAAGAAAATCATTGTTGAGTTATTCATTCATAATCATAATGGAGATAAATGACTCTAGAATCAAATATCATATACTAAACCACTGATCTTGTTACTGTGTGTAGGAACTTAAACAGTTAACCTTCAAAATTTTAGTTCCTTTACTATTGTATAAGTTAAGCAATGCATTTTTCAAACTAATCTTCACATTTGTATATCAGTGTAATTATAAACATCTGCAAACATAAAACCCTTTAAAAAACACAGGAACTAAATCGTTCAATAACAAAGTAATACAAGGCTATTTAAAAGAATTTGAATCCATATGCAAAAGCTTGCTAAACTTTGTATTGTTCATCATGATGTCCTATTTAATTGACAATTTTTTAAGTTGACATCATCTATAATGATGCATTTATTTATTCATAGTCCACTTACTTTCAAAATATATTAATAAATATACTAAATGTAGTACAATAAGTTCAGATGCTATTAATAAAAGATATAGGACAAATTGTAAAAGGGAAATGGAAATGTTTTAAATTTTGATGGAATTATGTCACAGTAAAGCACACACTACCAATATTCGCACAGCATTAAAAAACACAAGACTTCCTAAAAATAGATGTGAAGAGCCTTTACCTAAAATTTCAGAAATCTCATCTACATTTTAGTAAATTATAAGTACTTTTGTATCTCTGTGGCATTATAGTACAATTCTCAGTACCAGAGCTACTTTTGATGATAGCAGCCAGCAGAAGTGAAGCTCAGGAGACAGTGTTAAGACAAGAAGTTAAGGCACGGTCTTTATAGTCTACCATGATGGAAATTCATCTCTGACCTGCATTACCTGCACAGACTGGGGACATTATCAATATCTTTTTGTATGATTTGCAAGCTGGTATGGCTCTGTTGAATCTTGTGAACCACATCAGTCAACCATAAACTGGAAAATAAGTAATGGGTCACCTAAAATACCTTAAATTATCCCTCCTCGTTCTGTTTCATTATAATGATTCAAGGAAAGCCTATGGGTTAGTGTTGGTTTGTAAAATAAATGAAAAAGTAAATAAATAGATAAAGTATTTTACTCTGCTTAATATCAGATGCTTTCTTTTTATTTAATTTTTATGTAATACTTTCTATCATATTAAACCTAGTAAGAACACAAGAAAACAAATATCATTTAGAAAGTTCTTCAAGACTGGTATTCTAGTAAAAATAACTTGTCTTGATAACTATTGAGTATTATGGTGTTTTAGAATTCAGATGTGACAATTAACCTCAAATTTGGGTAGATCATTGAAAGGGGTTATTGCTGCTTTTAAAGAGCAGAGTGCAGTACAGGTGACCACACATCTACAAACAGTGTGCACCGATGGGGGTAAGAGATACAAAACTATAGAGAACACAGTGTTCTATTACTAATCTCCAGCAAGGGAAGGTGATGCTTAATATTATTCATAAAATCAAAAAGTCCGAGAGATCCATGGGATTGGGTGATAAAAAACACTGGTGAAGAACAATTGTCGAACAGTTTCAATCAAATGACTTAAAATTTTATTCTGCCTTCAAACTTGGGATGTAGGAAATATTAGGCAAGTAAGTCTGTAATAGCTTGTGCACAAAGTAGGGTGTATTCAAATTATATTCTTGGTTCTGTTAGCTAAATAATTGCTCAGTCTTTTACTTGATTATGAAGGAAATTTATGTTATTCTACATTTATGAAATATCATGTTTTATGTCTTTTTAATTTAAAGTCCTAAAAGTATTATTATTTTTCATGTAATTTTCATAAACAAGTGGTTATTTTGTGGAAGTCAACATTATAGCATGTTAGTGTCAAACTATAGCATAAATTGAGAAGAAAATAGAGCTTTATAATGTTAAAATGCAGTGAGTGCTTGAAAATCTAATTATTAAATTATTTTCCAAATTTTCTTTTGGACTTCTGTGTACTTTGTCTTTAACAAAGCAGTAGGTGTGTGGATTGATACATATCTTAGGAAAGGTGTTTAAAGATGATAACTCCTTCTTTTTAATGATTAATTAGAAACTTTCAAAAGAAAATTATTTCTCTTTCCAAATGATTAAAATTCTTTATCCATTCTTTAGACAAGAGCAGGTAATTGTATTGATTTACTTATACACAATACACAATTCAATGTCCTCTAAATAGCCACATTCGTTTTTAGTAAATTCAATTTAATTAAGTCTATGTCATATACAAAAAAAGTAAGAAGGAGATTGGGACACAGGAGTTTTTATTAAGAATTTTAAAATCATTGTCTATTACAATAGAATTAAAATTTATCAACCACAAAGTGATATAATAAAATTTTACTACAATTTTAAATTTTTCTGTGTAATAATGAATATAATTATCATCATAATTTGCTTGCACATGAACCTTTTAAGTATTTCAAAGCCTTCCATCACCGTTACTGCCCATTATCTCAACAGTTATATGATCGATGTTTTTGAAAACAGTGTTACTTATGAGGTAAGGAGTATTATCATTGCAAAATGCATTCTCCTTTGAAGCTCTCAGACACCACATCATTATTTAACAACCTGTGTTCCTTTGAGTAATATCATAATGTATTTCCTTTGATATATTTATGTCCCTTGCTGTCAATTAGCTGAGTATAAGCTGTCATTCTAAGCAGCATCTTTACTTCTGTGTCTGGTGTGTCATCTGTCAGTGTGTCAACAAGAAATGGCAGTGACTGTTGAACATTGTAGAGCATTTTCCGTAATTACTATTTCATTTCTTGGTGTGAACTTAAGCCATGTTCCCTTCAAATAATTTTACTTGCCTGAACACCCTAACTTCACACACAAATGAAAAATTTAAAGTATACATTTATTTGTTCTATCTGCAATGCTTAAAAGAACAAAAGACAAAGGCATGGTATTTAATGGAAGAAGAAAATTAAAGAAGTTTGAAGCCAAGAAAGCATGATGAAGTGCAGTGGGCTTACACTCTTTATCATGCCTTTGATACAGAGGAAATAAAGCTTTATGCATTGTCATCAAGTAAATATTATTAAGCATATTGGTGTGGACCACTGCTCTAAGCAGATATTTACTATAAACTTCCCTAAAGTACTGGCAAGGTCTGCCAGAAACTTGTTTGTTGTGCTTGGGCTGGCTAGAGGCCATTCACATATATTTATTATTTTTCATTTTATTACATTTTCTCCTCATATTAAGTGCATTAATATCTTATATACCATGCTTACAATATCATATAGTTATAAGCTTATCTATTTGGTTACATTCATTTGTATGATTTACATCTTCCGATTTTATTTATATACATTTTATTTATTTTCATAATGCAACTTCTTTTTTTTCAGTTTAAATAAGTTCCTTTCTTCACCCTTTATTGTAGGAAAGATTTTTCCGGGGGTGTTTTAAAGACAGTTTCTTTGTGTAACAGCCATGGCTGTTCTGTAACTGACTTTGTAGACTAGGATGGCCTGGAACTCAAAGGGATCCACGTACCCCTGTCCCCGGAGTGGTAACACCTGAGGAAAAGTCCCCATAGTCTTTTCCAATACATTCTTTTTGCCTTTAGATGTTCTTTTTGTCTTTTTTTTTCTACATACGATTTTCCAGTATATTGTCGTTGAGCTCACTGAATCTGATCCTCAATCGATTGTGCTATTTTTACGTTTGTCTTTAAGTCTGATTTAGTGCACTTTTCAGTTCATGATTGGCTTGCTTTTAATTGGTTCCATATCTCTGTTAATTTTTAATACTATAGTGTTGAGTAGATTGTTTTCTTTTCATTCATCAAGCTTCCCTAAAACAACTGTTTTGACCTCTCCATCCTAGGATCCATTCTTATCGCCTGGCATTCCTTTCACCTTTATGTGTTCTGCTTGGTGTCTTAGGGTTTTTATTGCTGGGGGAAAAAAACACCATGACTACACCAACTCTTACAAAGAAAACATTTAGCCAGGGTGCCCTGATTACAGTTTCAGAGAGTCTGTCCATTATCATCATGGTGGGGAGCATGGCAGTATACAAGCAGACATAGAACCGGAGAGGTAGCTGACAGTCCTACATCTTGCAGGCAATAGTAAGTCAACTAAGACACTGGGTGGTATGCTGAGAATATAAAACCTTAAAGTCCACCTCTAAAGTGACACCCTTCCTCCAACAAGGCCATACCCAGTCAAGCAAAGCCATACCTCCTAATAGTGCCACTCTCTATGAAATGATGGGGGCAAATTATGTTCAAACTAACACCTTTCACTGCCTGGTCCTCATAAAGTTGTAACAAATATAATGATGTAAGATGCATTTAGTTGGGCTAGAGAGATGGCTCGGAGGTTAAGAGCATTGCCTGCTCTTCCAAAGGTCCTGAGTTCAGTTCCCAGCAACCACATGGTGGCTCACAACCATCTGTAATGGGGTCTGGTGCCCTATGCTGGCCTGCAGGCATACACACAGACAGAATGTTGTATACATAATAAATAAATAAATATTAAAAAGATGCATTTAGTCTAATTTCAAAAGTTCCCATAGTCTTTCACTACCTCAACATCAAAAGCCTCTATAGTCTATCACAGTCTTAACAACATTTCAAAGTGCAAAGTCTCTACTAAGATGCCTAGCAATCTCTTAAGTGTATCCCCTATAAAATCAAAGTCAAAAACCAGATCACATGCTTCCAGCATAAAACAGCGCAAGGTTCCAAACACTAGTGAAGGGAGCATAGTGAAGAAGTACTTGACCAAAGCAAGACTGAAAACCAGTTGGGCAAATGCCCAACTCTGCACCTGCATATTTAATGTCCATTCTACTACAGTAGAAAACGTTCCAGTGTCTAGAAACTTGTAACTGCCTACATATGTTTAGAGGGTTGGAAGAAGCAGGAGCAGGGCCCCAGGGTTTGCCTCAAGAGATATTTACTGAAGAGTTTCTTGTGAGTTTCTCTTGACCTGCTTTTGTGCTGCTTGAAGGGCCCTCTCATTCCGCCACAAGGAAATGTTAACAGGGCCCAATCTTGGGACAGTCTCTTATGCATTATCACAGCTAATCTGATCAAGGTGGAAGCTTCCACATTAGTGAAGAAGAGAGCTTCACAACACCAATGAGGAGACATCGATTTCTGCATGGCACTGCTTGAAGCTTGGGAGACTGGACGTGAGCAGTTATTTGCTTCCTGCTTTCTTATATGAATCTCTGTTGCTGTTAAAATAAATCAAACACTGTAGTATCTCATTTGCCTCTTTTAGACCTTGGAATTTGGCTTCATGTGTGGATAGTTACTTAAGCTGGGTTGTCTGTGAGATCCATCACTTGTTCTACTTACCCTTATGGCATTTTATAATTATTTTTAGATGGTAATTAAAATGTCACAAGTATACTTTGATTTTGCTTTCTAAATCAATCGTCCTAGTTTGAGGCTAAGATGGAGAAAAGAATTAAGATAATAATAATTTATCTTTGTTATAATTTGACAGCTTATAACTGTTTTTGCATAAAATAGGCCTTCATAATTCAAAATATAGTAAATGTTACATGCAATAAACCTGAATTTTAGTATGCAAAATAGGTAAGTGACAAGCAGTTGATTGATGGCTACATTTGTAATGATTATTTCTAACTTATGATTACAACATGTGGATTTAATCATCAAATTTTTATCTTGTTATATCTCATATAGGAATATTTAATTATAAAATTTCAGTGAGGTTGGAGCAAGACAGTCACCAGAAGAAGCATGAAAATTTGTCCAATTTGCTGAAACTATGAAGTGTTATAAATACAGATTTGGATAGATTTTGTGTAATAAAATTCGAATTAAAAATAAGTCTTATCAGGTGAAAAGAAGAGGAGTGAATTGCAGGCTAAGTAATTAAAGTAATTACAAGTCTATTGAGATAAATAGCTGGGCTATGTATTTGCTCTAAGTAGCTGCCCTTTTATCTAGAAGAAGAGGAGGCAGTTGTTTCAAAATAAAATAAAATGGCATTTGTCAGAGGAATCTAAACTCCTTTTGTCTATGCAGAATTCTGAAAAAAAAAAACAGAATAGATGATGTCATTGAATATCATCAAAATTTTCATGATTCCAGATGGTGATTCTTTGAGTAAGAATAGATAAGATATCTGGTGAGCTCTTCCATAGAAGGTATGGGGGACACTGCAGATGATACAGCATCCTGAGTAGTAAAACAAACTTCTGGCTTTGTGGGTAGAGTGTAGAAGGGTATATTTTGTCACGAGCCATTTCCCCCCTATAAGTCATTACAGGAACCATCACCCTGGGGAATCTGCAGAGAACCCCACACCCATAATTATGTTCTATTGACAGAACCTGCCCCACACCCAATTAACTGTTATCTGTTAGCAGAACACGCCTCACATTCTAGTTATCCAGGGAACCAGGTGTGGCAACTCGTGACTTCTTGGCCTACGTGACGAACCTGAACACAGGGGCTATATAAACAGCAACCATGATCCTAATAAAGGGGGCTTTGACAAATCTGCTTGGCCTCATTCTTCTGTCCTAGCTCATTCCCTTCCAGGTAGTGCCCCTTCGAGACCCTGGAATAACTGATTGCAGGGTGGGTTACAAACCTAGACTGAGTAACCCACCCAAAAGCAATCGACAATATTTTGCTTTAATTTCTGCATTATTGCTCATCATCAGAGAACATCAAGAGAAGAACTCAAACAGCACAGGAACCTGGAGGCCAGAGCTGATGCAGAGGCCAAGAAAAAGTGCTGCTTACTGGTTTCCTCCTCATGGCTTGTTCAACCTGCTTTTTTACAGAACCCTGATGTTGACGTCTTTCTGTATATGTGTTGCTTTCGTTGGTTAATGGATAAAGCTATTTTGGCCAATGACTTAGCAGAGTAATGTCAGACAGGAAATCTGAACAGATATAGATAGAGAGTAGGCAGAGACAAGGAGAGGCCGTGGAATTGTCAAAGGAGAAAGACACTACTGGAACCTTACTGGTAAGCCACAGTGTTGTGGTGATACACAGATTAATAAAAATGGGTTAATTTAAGATATAAGCGCTAGCTAGAAATACATCTAAATTATTGATTATACATTGTAATTTGATGTAGGATGTCCTTCTGTGTAAGTGTTGTTTTATATGATAATGAATAAAGCTGTTTTGAGCAATGGCTTGGCAGTATACAGCTAAACAGGAAATCTAAACAGAGGTATAGAGAGAGAGTGGGCAAAGTCAAAGAGGTACCATGTAGCTGCCAAAGGAGAAGGACATGCCAGAACCTTAGGATTTACTGGTAGGCCACGGTCATGGTGATACACAGATTGATAAAAATGGAATAATTTAAAATGTAAGAGCTAGCTAGGAATATGCTAGAGTCATTGGCCAAATTGTGTTGTAATTAATATAGTTTATGTGTGATTATTCCTGTCTGAGTGGCCGGGAAACCAATGAACAGCCTCTATTTACACTAATTAATATAGTTTTTGTGTGAATCTTAGTGTCTGGGTAGCAGGGAAATGAATAAGCATCAATGGTCTCAATTCTCCAGTTAAGAGAAACAGACTGTAAAATTGATTCAAAAATAGAATCCATCCTTCTGATGTATCTAAGAAATACACCTTAACTTCAAGGACAGATATCACCTCAGGTTAAATGTTGGAGGATATATTTTAAGCAAATGGGGAAAAAGATGCCATAGCCACTTTCATATCTGACAAAGTAGATTTCAAATTCAAAATAATTAGAAAAGATGGTGAAGAACATTGCATACCTATCAAAGGAAAAATCTACTGTTAGAGCATAGTCTAAGAATGGAGTTGAGTGAGGAGAATTCTGAGTACTTGTGAGACTAAGAAAATCAAATGGGACTTTTGTGATCTTGGTAATCCCATAGAGGAGAAATACCACCAATCCAAATCATGGCCAAAATATTTAAAGCAAGTTTTTATATTCATGTACAAGGAGAGTCTTTCCCTAAGGAAAAGAAGTTTAAGAATTTTTAAAGGTCAGCATTGAAGATTGGGAATATAAAGTTTTTATAGTTCAGAAGTGCAGTGTTTTCAAATGGTGTATTTATTTCGGTTACAGAAACAGAACATAAGCAATTTGGCCACAAGATGGTCATAACAATATGGTCATAACATCCTTCTAAAACAAAGGCATGGTTGTCATTTTCTGGAAGACACAATAAGAACCATTTGTAGTTAAGATTACAGGTGGGGCACAGTCCAATCCTTCAGAAAACATATTTAATCCATAAACTTTTGCCTGCTAAAAGCCTTCTATATCCTTTCTTCTCCTAAAATGGCATCTTTGATTAAATTCTAACTCCTTTTTTAAACTAATTTTGCCAAAGACCAGCTTCAACAAAACTAATACATTCCAGGGTAGGAGCATATGGATTAAAAATATTAAGCAACATTTTCCAGTTTTGTGCCATAAAGGCCTTTGTAGTAAGATCTAATGATTCTTTGAATTTCCTCTGTGTCTGTGGTTATGTCCCCCTTTTCATTTCTGATCTTATTAATTTGCATATTCACTCTCTGGCGTTTTATTAGTTTGGATAGAGATTTATCAATCTTGTTGATTTTCTCAAGGAACCAGCTTTTTGTTTCATTGATTCTTTGGATTGATTTCTGTGTTTCTATTTTGTTGATTTCAGCCCTCAGTTTGATTATTTCCAGTCTTCTACTCCTCCTAGGTGAGTCTGCTTCTTTTTTTTTCTAGAGCTTTCTGGTGGGAGCCTAGCCAGTTTGGATGTTCACCTTCCTAGACATGGACGGAGCGGGGAGGACCTTGGACTTTCCACAGGGCAGGGAACCATGACTGCTCTTCGGATTGGAGGGGGGGGGGAGAGGAGTGGGGGGAGGGGGAGAGGAGTGGGGGAAGGGGAGGGAAATGGGAGACTGGGAGGAGGCGGAAACTTTTTTTCTTATTCTCAATAAAAATAAATAAATAAATAAATAAATAAATAAATAAATAAATAAATAAATAAAAATATTAAGCAATAGGAAGAGAGATGATAAGAGACAGAAACATTGAGAGGGACATTCAGTGAACACTGAATTTGCCTCGTTTATTTTCCATAGGCTTATATACTACACTCCAAAGGGGGAAAGGGTATAAGGAATAGATTTAAATTCTCTGACCTTTGGGCCAGGTGGAGCAGATCTACTGCTGAACCCAACATACTAATTAACCACACCCTAGGTCAGAATCTGTCCTTTGTAGCTAGGCCTGTTATCAACGATTTTGACAGAGAAAAAAAAAATCAAAATCTCTGGCCTCCAGTCAAGGCGGAACAGGCTCACAACTGTGAGTCCCTACAGCAAATCAATTCATCTGGGCATAATTTATAGTAAAGTATCTGTATGTACCTGATAGTTAGTAGCTGATATTTAAAGTTATTTAAGAAGATATAAAAATTTAGAAATATTATTTAGCTCTTCTTTTTTTCTCAATTTATCTATTTTTAGTTTTATGAGTATAGGTGTTTTGCCTGCATGTGTCTGTGTCCATGCAGTGCCCATGGAGGGCAGAGGAGCGTATCAGGTGCCTAAGAACTGGACTTACAGTTGTAAGCTGTGGGTTCTGGAGTCAAATTTGGGTCCTCTGGAAGAGCAGCCATTTCTCCAACCCTGACTCTCCTTATCAACCAAGGATACCAGGAAAGGAGAATCTTCCCATACATCCACTAACTATTAGAATACAGTCTGGATTCTCACGAGTCTAGGATACATATGGATACATTTCAGTTCAAATGTTCGCCCACTGTTATGATGAGATTATAATCAGTGCAAGAGATAATGGAGTAATCACATAAACATGATCATGAAACCTTGCAGCTTTGTCTGTTGTCACTACCTTGTTTACCCTCAGAAACTCCCATTAGAATAGGGGTTATACCATTTGGTAGGGTTATCCTCATTTGGATTAATAATTCATACAGTAATGAGTTTTTTTTCTAAAATTGGAAGAACCTGTATTGTAGTATATAATCCTCTTACAGGTGGTTGTGAGCTATCATGCAGTTGCTGGGAATCAAACTCAGGACCTCTGCCATAGCAGGCAGTGCTCTTAAACTACAAGCCGTCATTCCAGCCCCCATCACTATTTAAATGTAAATCTGCAATTTCTCCTTAGTGTGCTTGAAACAATTTGGACACATCTTTGTCAGGTACAGTTGTTGAAAAAAATATTGTCACCTTATTGAAAAAGATTGAACCTAACTTTGGAATTACTTTTTATTTTTCAGGCAGAACATATTCATTCATGAACTAAAAACAAGCTTCTAAAATGATTTAAACGTTGAAAATAAAACGATTACACGAGCACTCGGTGTTTCTTTGGCTTTTGCTCAGAATTAATATGAAGAACTGAATAATGTATACTAAAGTCGTGAATATACTTCAAACTGTCCTTCTGGTTTCTTTCATACCTCATGGAGAACTGGAATGAAGCATTTGGTTTAATTTGATTTCATGTAAGTGATGAAATTTTGGACATGTGGCTTGTTTCAGAGTCTATTAAATTACAGTGAATGCTGTTAGCACAGGGACACTCCCTCCCTCTTGGAAAAACCCACTCATTATCAAATTATGAACCCAACACCAACAAAAAATGAATGAAATTATTTGCTAAAACTAATATTTCCCACTAATATCTTCACCCAGAACACCTAATCTCATTTTAGTAGTATTTTCTTTAATTGTGGCTAACACCTCCAGGTGATATGTGTTTTCAGTTTTACATTGGAAAACAAATTCTAAAAGGAGACATCTTAAATACATAAAAGAACTTTGATTTATAAATGTGAATGAACTTGTGTGCTTTTAGACAATGTAACCTTAATCTATAATATAAGTTTTACACATTTACTTAAATTGTAACTTATTCAAACTTCTTATCTCTCCTAATTACAAAATATATTTTGTAGGAATAATGGTTCATATTGATTTTCAAACTGACAGGATATAGATTCAATTAGGAGACAAGTTTCTGGACTTATCTGTGAGGTGGGAAGACACAGCCGATGTATAGGCCATACATGGGCCCAGACCCCAAACTGAATAGAAAGACTGAAGCTGGCAGCAGTGTTTATTTTCCTGTTTCATGACTATAGAGGTAGTGTGATCAGCCTGTTTCCCAGTCCGGCTTTCATGTCTTCTTTGCCATAACGAACTGCAACTGTTCTTAAATTCTAAACCAAAATAAATACTCCCACCTTAAATTGCTTCTGCTCAGATATTTGGTCACAACAATGAAACAATGTGACAAATAAAGAGAGTGAGAAAAAACCTGCCTACTGATTTGATATTGGGTTGAAAAGGTCCGATGGTTGGATTTTAATCTAAACATGAAGTTTTAAATAAAATCAGAAATCATAAATAAAACATAGGAGTTATGCTGTTGTTTATTTTGGGGAGACACAGCATTTACATGTCTACAAAACAAAAACATAATAAATTTCACAGAAGATAAAAATGATTTTTAATAATATTTTTAGATTTTATAACAAACAGCTGTTTTGTTTTATTTTCCTTTATCTTTAGCCACTCACCATATCTAGAGAAACACAATCTCTTATGATGAGAAAAAACAAAATGAAATAAGTAACTTCATGTATTGAAGTGATATGTTTTATTTTAAATCTACAGATATTCCCAGAAATGTGAAAAATGTCTTATAATTTCAGGAAAAAAAGTATAACTTTCACATTGAATCACTTTTTAAAAAACATATAATTCAAGGTAAACCTATCCTACATTAGTGAAAGCCATGTTACTAAATGGTGATTTGTTGGAAACTATTAATTGACAAACTATAAGACACTGACTTTATCAAAGGAATCTGAGAATTAAAAAAAAGAATTTTCAATACTTCATTACAGCTTTCAAATGGAAAATGTCTTTAAAATATGTAAACTCATTGTGTTAAGTAAAGGACTCTTCTATTTCTTCTAAAAGCTTTAATGTGTACATACAATAGGTTACAGTCTTTAACACATTGTCTTCTGGGAACCAAACTAACAGTTACCTACTCAAAGGGACAAGCCTTTATCCAGAGAGAAATCTCAAAGCAGTTACCATGTTTCACATCTCTAGGACTTTCTCCAATGGGCCCCGCTCATTGTTCTTCCGGCAACTTTTCACAAGTCAACAGCATATAAGTTCCATTTGCTTTTAAAGCCGGACACAAGGGATATATTTATGTTCCAAATATGAAACAATAGAATTCAATATGGAGAGTGAACATATGATAAATGATGGGCTATAGACAAAGTAACATTTTTGTAATGAGTAATTATAGCAATGGTGAACTTCAATAGCAAAAATAACAGGTTTGCTTCACTTCACAAATGAGGTCAGCTATTATATTATCAGAAGAAAATTACTATAGGCTCGATACACTAAAAACACTCTCACCATTAGGTGAGAAAATAGAATTCTGTTTTCAATATTCATTTAGTCAAAATACTTCTATTATCTGAAAATGCAAATTGGCATGGGGTAGGCAGTGAACTAGCTGAACTCAAGGTTTTGTTTCTTTGAAATTTAAAAGGGAAGAAATCTGAAAGCCTCAAAATGAAATTACTTCATCAGAATTCACATTTGATTTCCATCGCTTCAACCGCTCAGCTGCATCAGGGCTCGGCTGACTCCGTTCCCAGCTGCATTACTCAAGGATGCTATTCAAGAAGGAGTGCTTGCAATGTGTGGCGCACTGAATCCTTAGCTAATTAAAAGAAACATGCAGCTGGGCTTTGAGAAGGCTTTCAGTGATTGTGACGGGCTAAAAACGCTTCGGGGTTGGATTCTGCTCCTTATACCCTGAAAGTGTAGTCCTCCCTTTTAGGACAATTAGTGAGAAGTTTTCATGAATGAATGAATTCTTTGCTTTCTTATTCTTCCTCGTACAACCTCATCAAATAGGTATTGTACATAAGCCTTGTTTTTAAAGAAATTTTTCCCACTCCCAAAAAATGGTAGGATAGAATACTTCATCCTCCTGGAAGCGTCTATAGCTTACATTTCTAAAACCCTCACATTAAAAAAAAAAAAAAAAAGTGCTCTAAAACTGCCTTCTCATCAGTGGAGAACTGCAAAATATCTGTAACTTTGCTATGGGTTGACTTTCCCCTCAATTGTAAAACTCCATTATTACTAACATGACTCCAACACTTAGGCCACATGAAATCCAATGGGAGGAGGAAAAGAGATCATCTACAAAAAAAAAGTTATTTAAACAGACAGCTCTTTTTCATTCCTCTGGATAAGGGAAATGAACAGGCCATGGAATTCAGGCCTACGTATAGTCCCTTAGCCTTGGGAAACACTATTTTGTCCTCAGCTCTGGAGAGCAGAAAGTGCTTGCTGTCTTTTCCTGTATGAAAGCTTACAGGAACACAAAACAATAAATAAATTAAACACAACGGGCTGTGTTTAAAAACAGTGTTTTTGAATATGCATAGAGCAGTGTGTGTGACTTGTAATCTTTTGCTCCTGAATAGTGTCACTGTCTTCAGTTGCCAATATCTGAACCCTGTATACCTGCATTTTTATTCATAAAGAAAATCATTATCTGTCATTTCTGACTTAAGTAAGGCAGATGGCACATGAATTAAAGACGGAACAGAAACAACTCTTGGATTCAGAGCTGTGCTAAAATAAGTCTTCTTTCAATCACGTGGCCTGTTTCTCAGTTCTCTAAGGGTCTGATCCATCTTACTACTAATTTCCTTTCTCTTCTTCAAGTACTTTCTTCCTTCGGGTACCATAATTGAGTAAGTAGAACTGAGGTATCCTATACATGAATCCCATGCCTCCAAATTCATAGCCCTCAAATCAAACCAATTCTGTATGAATCTGAGTCAGTATCTGCACTTTTGAATTAAGGGACGTTGAAGAAGTGGATGATGGAGCTCACTGTTTTGTGGTAGCATTTCATTTGTATTTCAATAAATACAAAGAGATACAGGCAGCCCAACAATCACAAACAAACCAGGACAAGCAACCTGTCTACCTTATTGATAAAGAGACTATTAGAAAACTTTGGAGGTGTCGGAGCCCATATGGGTCCAACACAGACTTCCTAACTTGGCTGGAACGGAGTCACGAGGAATAATCAGACACAGCTTACACCGTCATCATGGAAAAGGCCAGCCTCCTCCTTTATTGTCCCAACATCTTATATATCCATCCCAAATGAGTGGGAACACACAAAGGCTGTTGCCTAGGCAACCAGGTGCCTGGACTTTAGTCACTGTCTGCATCTAGCAGTTAGGTAGGTCCTGAATTAGCATCTCTATAAGATAACCTTCAAATTGCATAAGGAAAGAAACCCCAAACATCCTGACCAGTTTCAGTCAACACCTCTTCTCAGGTAATTCACACTTAAACAAAGGAAGCTAGGAGCAAGGCATCCTGGCTTTTGTTAAGGGCAGACAGCTTGTCTGCAGAGCTATGTATCAGCTCAAACCGGGGCAATGGCTTTTGTGGCATATCGGAATATGCGCCAATGGAGGTCAAAAATCATAGTATGAAAACAAAAATATTTCTTCAGAGAGCTAGAGAAATGGCTCAGCAGTAAAGAGCACTTGTTGCTCTTTCAGATAACCTGGATGCCATTCCCAGCACAGACATAGAAGATCATAACCATCTACAGAACCAGATCTACAGACTCAGATGCCCTCTTCTGATTTCTGCAGACATCAGACATGCACATGGTGCACACATTTACATGCAGGAAGATACTCACACACATAAAATAATATAAAATAAAATGAAAATTTAAAGTGAGTTTTATGTGATCATTCAAATTAGTATTATTCTAAATATACTTAAAGTTTAATGTTAAGTGTTGTTGGATAGACAGCATATATATGTATGTATGTATATGCATACACATGCATATACATGCACACACACGCATATATATGTATGTATGTGTGAATATATATATATATATATATATATATATATATATATATAGTTATAGTAATGATCAGTTTGATTTATTTCCCTGGTTAGTCTGGACAACATAACAAATTCTACTCCTAACCTTTTAGAGTGTTTCAATTTATGCAAGACCCAGTGAGCCTTTCTTATCTGGTCTTAACTAAAATTCTAAAAGAAGAATTACTGTTTGCTTTATATCAGAAGAATGGTATAGCTGGACATTGAGTGCAGGTATACTCATATCATTTTAACTACCAAGAGCACTTTTGTAGAGCACTATTGTTCTGTCATCAGAGCCATCATCTTCATCAGAACACCTGTGACTACATAAAAAGATGCTTAACAACAGGCCTCTTGACTGCAGAGATCTCAGCCATTCTTTCTTTTACCGCCTTGATAATTTTGTACAAATATGCCTTAATTGCATGACCTTACTAACGAGATCATAGAGAATATAGAGGATGGGAGGTTAATTAAAGCAGGGGGCTCCTTTTATGCAGCAACAAAGAAGATATCATTTATACTGGGAATTTTTGGTAGTGTCTGATTTATGATCTCCTATGTAACTGGAAATAACACCTCAACCATGCTTTATAAGTAAACCCAATAAAAATTTTGCTTCACCAAACTGGACTAGGACATAACGATTATTTTGTCTATCATTGACAATCTATCTGTGATGAATAGGCAATTATTTGAGTCTCCCCAAAAAGAGTTCCTACAACATGGAATGATGATAAAAAAAAAATAAGGAGAGTGCAAATTCTTTGACAGGCTGGATAATATTGTGAAATTGTGTGTGTGTGTGTGTGTGTGTGTGTGTGTGTGAGAGAGAGAGAGAGAGAGAGAGAGAGAGAGAGAGAGAGATAAAGAGAGAGATTGTGTGTATTACATTCTGAAACTCAACTCAAGATTCAAGTATCTTTAAGAAAAGTGAGCAGAGAGACTGGAGTGTTGGCTCAGTGGTTAAGATCACTAGCTGCTTTGCCAGGGGACCCAAGTTCAAGTCCTATCTCACAACTGTCTATAACACCAGTTCCAAGGGATCCAACATCCTCTTCCAACTTCTGTGAGCACCAGGCATGCAAGCAAACACCCACACACATAAAATAAAATAAAAAAATGATAAAACACTAAAATATAAAAAAAAGAAAGAAAAGGGAGCAGAAAGAGCTAGAAGTATGACTTTAAGGAAACAGTATTTTCTAGACACAACAGGGCAGATGTCTACAAGAACTCACGGTGACAACATGCATAAGACCTATGCAAGCTCAGCAGACAAAATCTCAGCATAAAAATGAAGGGTGGCCACATATCCCACCCCAGCAGATGAGCTATTAGCATTCAATAGTTGCTAGGAAAGACAGAATCAGCTTTCTTTAACTGAGTGGCATCCGGTATATCACCAGCATTCCTGGACTGATTTGACTCCCAAGAGTATTTGATCATCTCTGGATTTGAAAGGCTTAAAAGTAAATAAATAGAGAGACAAGAGTGTGGAAGGGAGAGAGAAAAGCAAAGTTGTGTATAGAAAGGTGGAGCTTAATTTAGGAGGAGCTGAGGGCATGGGGACAATACAATCAAAACATATTATTTGAAATTCTAGAAGAATTCATAAAATATTACTTTAAGAAATTAAAAGTACACAAAAAGAACCCAGAGACACTGGAGTTTTGTTGTTTGGATTTGGTTCAATAGAAGGGTTCTTACCTAATCATACATGATTCACGTTTAATTCTCAGTATGTCTCTAAATAAGATAGTTCACAATGTTAATGATTTCACTTACAGATTTTCAGAAATAAAGACACAAAGCCAAGGCACACACCTTGACTCTGCTTTATGCTCATCATTCTCTATATTTTGTTTGTAATGTGCACAGATACTTTCATATCTTCCTATTCACATGCAATCATACAACTGAGCTAATATTTTTTATTACAACTGGTTCAAGAAAAGTTTTCAAAGGAAATTATGAAGTTCTTTCAAATTATTACTCAATAATAATTGGATAATATTGTATAAATATTATAAGCCTATAGTGTAATATAATATAAGCCTATAGTATAAATATATAACCAAAGAGGCATGATTCTTTTGGTTCCTTATTTATGATTTAGGTAAATTCTTCTTAAGTTTGTCTGAATTTTATCCTGAACTTCTGTATGCTAAGTAGGAGTACACTGACATGCTCATTGCTTATTTTTCTCAGTTAACCTCAAGTTTGTGTTAGAATTCTAAGACTTGGAGGTTGGTTTCATACCAGTGTAACTTATCTTAATATTATGTTTTGCCAAAAACTAAAGAATAATAATTGTTTAAATTAGCTAACTTTTTGAGTCATGACTAAGCCTGAATACTATCTCATTTCAAAACAAAAGGCAATAATCAAAACTAATAACTATAACTTTTTCTTGATTAAATATATCTAACTAGTATTCTTTTACTGCTTGTATTAATATGAAATTTTAAAATAATTATTAAAAGTTAGTATATTTTTCTGTGTAGAATCTTGTTAAAATCTAAACATTGTCTCTAGTATTAGCAGTCATGCAGATGTTCACTAGCATTGATGAGTACAGATGTTCCGTTGGCTCCTTTCACAGGAATGAAACTGAGGTATGGAAGCATGCTGCTGTTTTCCCATATAGTTGGCAAACAGTACCTGGTGTCTGAACTCAAACAGCCTGGATAGCAAATTTCCTTAGATGTCCTGTAGGTGATTTCATGTTGATACAGCTTAGATATGGGTCAACTGGCTGATACTTCTATTTACCCCACTGGATTCCCCCTGTTGTGTAGCCATTGTTATGTAAATCCTTAATAACTCTTACTTTTGTTCATTGCCATTCTCTGAGTAGCTGGTATCTTTTCCCTACTGTCTGCAAATGTATCTCTTGCTGGCTTTATTTCCCCTCATGCTGAGCACACTCCCAGGTTTTGAATAGCTTGCATTTCTAAGTTGAGTAGCAAAACAACACAAACATATAGAAAATAAGAACTATTAATCAAAGACAGAAAAACATAGCCATCATTTGGATGATGTATCGATTTGGTCACAATTTTGTTGCCAACAAAAGTATTTTTGTTTCAAATTTCCCTCAGTTTTATTAGTCTTTTCATACAATATATGTTGACCATACTTATCCTCTTCCCCAAACTTCTCCCAAGCTCAAACCCCCTGCCTGTCTACTCAACTTTTTTTAAGTATCTTTTTATTATTTATTTATTTATTATGCACACAATATTCTGTCTGTGTGTATGCCTGAAGGCCAGAAGAGGGCACCGGACCTTATTACAGATGGTTATGAGCCACCATGTGGTTGCTGGGAATTGAACTCAGGACCTTTGGAAGAGCAGGCAGTGCTCTTAACCACTGAACCATCTCTCCAGCCCCTCCACTCAACTTTTGACTTTTCTTAATAAACCCATCAAGTCCAAATAGTATTGCCTATTTTTTTTTTTTTTTTTTTTTTTTTTTTTTTTGGATATATGGCCTTTCAGTGGAACATGTTCATCTTATTAGGGGTTTTACCCTTAAAGAAAAACAACTCCTACCCTCCTATAAGTTATCAATAGCCAATGTATTCCCAGGAAGGGGTGTGAATTTGTGCCCAGTTGCTGTCTCTAAGATGGGATTTTATTTGGCTTACACTTTTGCATACTGTTGGAGTCATTGTGAATTTATATGTGCAGCAACACTTCTATGTCTGGAATTCTGGTTTCTTATAGTTATCCATCACATCTGTCTCTTATAGTTTTTATGACCTCCCTCCACAAAGGGTTGGGCATGGATGTCATATGTAGGTATGGTCATTTTGCAGGCTCTTATTCTCTGCACCTTAACTAGCTGTGGATTTCTTTGTTAATCGGTATCAATTGCAAAATAATAGCAAGACGAAAAAGAAGAATAGAAATCTAAAAAAATATTTTTTTCTGGAAAGTTGAAAAAGGCATTAATCTATGAGTATAATGAAAAGTCATTTTAAGTTGGATTATATGTTCTTTTACCAAAATAATAGCATAACCTTACCCTGAGGCTAGTAATTTATCAGGCAGCAGGTTCTTGGCTTTTTAACCTTACTAGGTATGAGATTCATTTCACAGAGCAGGACTTGCTCCCAATTTCAAAGAGCTAACTTTCATGACATTTTTGCTGCTCTTGTACCAGTGGCTGTGTGTTAACAAAGGTTTCTGTTCTGCCCAATCTTGCAGCGTTTCAGTCTCAAAGAAACACACAGAGGCCTACATTAATTATAAACTGGTTGGCATATTAGATGAGGCTTCTTATAACTTACACTAACATATAATACATATAATATGTAACATATAATACAGACATAATTTTTGTCTGTATTAATCATGTGGCTTGGTAACTTTTATCAGCAAGTTATTCTCATCTTGCTTCCTCTGTGTCTGGGTGACGACTGTAACCTGAGCCTTGCTTCTTCCCAGCATTCTCCTGTTCTTGTTGCTCTGTCTATACTTCCTACCTGGTTGCCCTGCCTATACTTCCTGCCTGGTTACTGGCCAATTAGCATTTTATTAAAACAATACAAATGACAAATCTTTACAGGGTACATGACCATTGTCCCACAGCAGTCACACTTTGTCAGAGCAGTAGTCCTTGTAGCTCACAAAGCTCACAGCTGAATAAGGCTAATGGCTAGTATTCTCCCCAAGGAGTGTGCAAAGCAACTTCCAACACTAAGCATGATAGACAGTAAGGAAGAATCTTCCAGGTTAGCACCATCTTGAATATTTTATGATCTATAAATCAATTATGCGGTATCTTTAGCAATAGGATCTTACCATCAAGGTTAAGGGGATAAATAACAGTATCAGAAGAGCTTGCAATTTGGGGAGATATATAAGACCTCACTGATGAACAATTCCAAAAAAAGTAACCCATTATAGTCCTATGATTAATATTTGCTATCCAGAAGTGTTTAGTTGATATATCTATTATCACCATATGATAAGTTAATGCCATTTTAGTTCTTTTTATACATTCACAGACATACAAACACACCTATCCAAAAGGGCACTTGCTTCTAAAAGAGTAGTTTCACATATGATGTTTTAAAAGGTTTTAGTATTACTTGGCCCTCCTTCACACCCTTCTCTACCCTATTGTTCCATTTCCCCATGCAAATTTAATACTTTTCTAAAATTCTTCTATAACCCCTTATAAAACTACAGTCTACCTCTGGTCCTTTGACAGCACTTATACACATGGTCTCTTGCCACTTTTCTGACTTTTATAAGTTTCAAAGTGAAACATGCATATCTGATTATTGAAAGGTAAAATTTATAAAATTAAAAGATGATGTTTTTCTTCTTGTATCTCAGATATTAAACTCAGAATGATTGTTTATAGACACTGCAATTCTTCACATATATTGAAAAATATTCTTACACTTAATATGGAACACAAAAGAATTAGGAGAGCTAAAACAAACCCAGCTAATTATAAAACCTCCTGGAAGTATTACCATACTGGGTTTCAGGTTACGTTACAAGATACAGTGTTGAGGCCTCAAAATGCGAGCCTATTTCCACCTTGTCTGATGGTCAGAGAGTTTGGAGGTTGCTCAAAATTGTTGACAACAAGGGCTACACATCCTGACTCAGGATGTGATTACTTAGTTCTTTTGACATTAAAATGACACATACAAGTAAACCACTCCATCCTGACAGATGGTCAAGATATGCAAGCATACTTCTGCTTCTTCTTTTGTAACAGGAGGTTTAACCTAGAGAGTGGCTGCCTTTGAGATACTTGGTCTAGGGTGGCTTCACTGCCTAAACAACAGAATGCTAATGACTTGATGTCTGAAAGTGTTGGGCATTTAACTATTTGATTTGTCCTTTGCATCATGTTAAAGAAGTCTTTTGTAGCCTTCTCTCCTCTTTTGTATTGGGGTATAAAAGTGTATGAAAAATTAACCATGTATGTTCGAGTTCAATATTCACTGACACTCCCTTCCAGTACTATTCTATGTTTCAATTTATTATTTTTACTTACATTTTCATGCTACTTAATAACTTTTCTGAGTCCCACACTCCTAACTTGGTAAACTGTATTTTTGTCAAAGCTGCTCTCAAACACTACAGAAAAAAAAATGATATTGGTCAAGAAACACAGTAACACTTTCTTCGATGGAGTACAATTGAGAACCCACATCAAAATCCACTCTCCTACACACTCTTGAATATTGACAAAGAAGGCAACAGTAGAACTGGGAAAACATAGCATCTTTCACAACAGATGCTGGTCACTTTAGATAGCTATATGTATAAGAACGAAAATTAGTCCTTAGCTCTAAGTTCTCACCCTGCATGAACTCAAAGACAACCTAACTCTTATAAAGAAGGTCAGGAATATGCTTGAACTCATTAACACATTAAAGGAATCACCCAACTTAGCAACTGGTAGAACAGGCTTTTAATACCAATAATTAAAATGCAACATTTTATGCAACTAAAAAGTAGTGTAGGACACTACTATTTAACTAAAGAAAAAGTCTGAAGTTTAGGGGAAAACATTCACCAGTTATTCATCTGATCAAGAGTTAATATTTGGAATAATCAAAGAACTTAGAAAGCTAAACATCAAGAAAATATTTTTAAATATGCATGGAATTAAAAAGATTTCTCAAAAAATGCAATGTAAATGGCTGAGAGAGTTTTTTTTTAATCAACTTTGTTAGCTTTCAAGGAATGGTTAATGAAACTACTTTGAGATTCCATTTTACTTCAGATACAATGACTATGGTTAAAAATATCCAAAGATGAATAATGTAACTGAGGATATGCAAGGGGGGTATACTTACTCACTGCTAATGAGAGTACATACGGGTGTAGTATTGTGAAGTTCAATGTGGAGACTCTTCAAAAATCTAGAAATAGATCTACCACATTTCGCCAAGTATATGGTTTTTATCCTGATACACAGATAACTATAATCACAACAGCTTGGAAATGAAACAGTCTAGATCATAATCAACTTTTGAATGGATTGTGAAAATGGGATATATTTAACCAATGGAATAGTACTAATTATTATTCCTTTAAAAACGACAGCGGGCGTGGGTGTGTGGACAAACACAGGATGGACGAGATGCAAAAGGAAGAGACAGGACACGCGGCCAGCACGCACACAGGTGACGGTAATCCAGGAGAAGTCTGGGAGCTGTAGTTTCCAAGGAATAACACTAATCTATAAAAAAAAAATTGAAGTTTACAGGTAAATGGATTTATTAGGAAACAAAAATGTTTATATTTATAATCCCAGTGGGGCTCTCGGTCAGGCACCGCCTCCGCCCCGGGAGGGTGGGAGGCGAGAGTTTGGTGTACCTCGTCGGCGTACTGCCTCGCCTGTTCCCAGACACGTCTGCGTTCCTCGGGGAGCAAGTTATTGAAT
>NW_026067939.1:8172841-8184944 GCF_014885135.2 Alexandromys fortis
GATCAGTCTTTAGAGCCATATAAAAAAATCCCATAATATACATTAACTCTTTCCATTTTGTTGAGCGATGACAAAAATTAGCTAACTCACGTAAGACATCGGGGTCAAATGAGCCCTGAGGAGGCCAGCGGAGATTGCCCTCCAATTTATAACGGGGCCACGTCTTGGAGCAAAGACGGACGAGTTTATCCATTTTAATGGACGGAATGAGGGCGTGGGGTTTTAGAGACTCCAGGAGTTGACCCAGAGGTGAACCAGGAGGAATTGTTTTGGATGGCTTTGAACCCATGACGGAATAATGGTGCCAACAGCCAGAGGCACACAGAGGTGCCAAGAAAACGGCAGTTCCGATTACTGGCGTCCCAAGAAATCAGAAGGCCGCGGGTGGCAGACTAACTGTCTCGAATCCGACAACCGACAGGGAAGAAACCTGGCCGGGAGGAGCCAGTAAGTGGCGGCAACCGACGGGAATCAAACCTGGCCGGAAGGAGACAGTTACGCCGATTTGGGGCTGACCGTACAGCCGGAAGGGTCCATTAGCGGGCCCAAATTGTGAAAGAGAGGAAGGAAGACAGAAGGAAAAAAAAGGCCAGGGCACCAAACCCTGGAGAGAACGGCTGAGAGCACCAAACTCTCAGTGGCGTCGGAACCAAATCCGCCAGGGGCAGAAGACCAGGAGAAGGGGGGGGGGACAACTCCAACCCAGATTTGCCAGGGGAAGCTGGCCGGACGTCCCCAGGCGTACCAAGGAAGGAGAAGCCCGCGGGGGTAAACTCACTAGTCAGTTGGAGATGGCCGTGGTGAGTGGTGGTGGTTGCGGGTCCCGGTTCTGACTTTGTGTCCGGCGTGAGGTCCTGGACTCCGGGAGGCACCAGAGGCCCGGAGCCTGGACCTCGGGTGGAGAATCCGGCACGAAGTAGTCCCCGAGTCGATGGCACCAATATTATTCCTTTAAAACGGCGGCGTGCGTGGGTGTGTGGACAAACACAGGATGGACAAGACGCAAAAGGAAGAGACAGGACACGCGGCTCCCACGTGGGTGCACTTTAATGGGGAGAGGGGAACACAATAAGGGATGGGATGTGCGAGACACACAAGGGTAGGGGGCCAAGAGAGGGCGAAACCTCGTGGACCCTCACTTTTTAACGGGGGGCGCAAGGTTATCTGGGAGGAATGACCCTCACCTGGGTGCGGCCAGCACGCACACAGGTGACAGTAATCCAGGAGAAGTCTGGGAGCTGTAGTTTCCAAGGAATAACACTAATCTATAAAAAAAAAAAAATTGAAGTTTACAGGTAAATGGATTTATTAGGAAACAAAAATGTTTATATTTATGTTTGGACACTAAAATGTTCAGAAGAAAAAAAGCTAATTCAATGATGACAGATATTATAAAAATAGTATTCAGTTCTCAGCATTATGGCTTATAATTCACCTAGCAATAATATTTCTGAAAGAATCTGTCATTTAACAAATCACAGATTCCCTCAACCCTTTTACTTTCTGAGGTATAACTGGACTAACAACTTCATTATTTATAATATCAATTGTAAGCAATCAAAACAATCATCATTTTCTAAAACAACTCAATCATATCTCTGGGTATAATACTGAGTTAAACATATATTTCCAGCTAATTGAAGAGTTATTCTTCTCTAAGCATTTTTTTAAAACACATATCATACTAATGACCTAATCTAGAAAAAAATCAAGTGTTCTTCTGTCTGTCTCCTCTCTCTCTCTTTCTCTTTTTCTCTCTCGTGTGTGTGTATATGTGAAGAAATAACCTTTCCTAGATAAGCCCTCTTATTGGTGATTAGGTAAAAAGTAATAAGCCTAAAAATCATATAGACACAAAAACAATAGAAAAACAACTCAGAATTTGCACTTATATAATTGTGCATTTATATATTAAAATATATATACATATATATGTTTTATATGGATATATATAACCATAATAAATATAAGCAAAAACAAGCTATCCACTTGAGAACTGGGATTACATGTGAGGTATCTGAGGGACAATGAATGGCTAGAGGGAAAAAGGAAAATGAGAAGGTGATATAATAAGAATTTTTAAAGCTTTAGAAGAAGGTTACTTGTTAGAATTTTTACAATTTCAAACACTAGTCATACAGAGAAAAATGTAAAATTGCCTGGCAAGAATAATACACTATGCCATTTATTTTCCATAACAACATTATTGGTAAATGCAATAAATAAATATTTGTTCAATTGAAAGGTTGTATTTGAATTCCAACACATTTTTATATGCAGTACTTAATAACAACAATAAGCAATTATATTTGCACAGTTTACTATTATAACAGAATTCCTGAGACATTCAATTTATATTTTTGTTAGAAGATTATTTTAGAGGATTCATGTCCATACTCATGTAGATCCAGCTATTTGGAGCTTGGAGTTAAAAAAAAAATATAATAATACAGTGTAGTCGATTGCTGCTTGTTTATTTCCCGGCTGCTCAAAACTGAAATAATCACACAGGAACTATAATAATTACAATACTGTTTGGCCAATAGCTTAAGTGTATTTCTAAAATAACACATATATCATAAATTAACCCATTTCTATTATATTTTATTTTATTGTGAGGCTCCTGGTTTACCAGTAAGGTTTTTGGGGCATTTGTCTACTTTGGCAGCTACATGATGTTTCTTTGACTCTGCCTATTCTCACAATATATCTTTTCCACCCTGGATATATTCTGTTAAACCATGGGCTGAAAGCAGCTTCTGTATTAACCAATAACAATAAAGCATATTCACAACATTCAGAAGGGAATCCCACATCAGTACAAAGGCTATAGTAGACAGAAGAGAGAGAGAGAGAGAGAGAGAGAGAGAGAGAGAGAGAGAGAGAGAGAGAGAGAGAGCAAGCGAGCTTTGGTCCTCTTGTATCTCTCTGCCACTAGTGGTGCCCAGCAAAGCACCCAGCCTTCAACCCATTTGTCTTTTCAGCATCCCAAATTATGTATAGACATATACATAATTCCATATGTACTCTGTCTTACACACTCATAACACAGAGACAAGGACAAGAGAAACAATAAAACAAAAATAAAAATTAACAAAAGTGTCACACAGCATTTCTAATCCATCAAATATCAGCATGCTATTTTATTTATTTATTTATTTTAATTTTTTTTGGTTTTTCGAGACAGGGTTTCTCAGTGGTTTTGGAGCCTGTCCTGGAACTAGCTCTTGTAGACCAGGCTGGTCTCGAACTCACAGAGATCCACCTGCCTCTGCCTCCCAAGTGCTGGGATTAAAGGCGTGCGCCACCACCGCCCGGCTTCAGCATGCTATTTTAAATAACCCCAATTTTAATAGTTTTTTTCTTCATTTGGTGACTTTCCAAAATGTAGGAACAAATTGTATCATTGGGAACTGCGCAGCATTAAAAGACAAAAGAAGTAATTGTGGGCATTTTTTTTAAACAAAAGTTGCTGGAATAAAACAGTAGTTGTTAATAAAAATAACAGATTAATTCTGCCAATTCCTTAATTATTGTTTTCTGGCGGGGCTTTTCAAAATTACCATTTTAGACAATTAATTATTTGTTAGTATTCACTGTAGATGAATATCAACAATCCTAATTTCAATCCAAAAGAATTCAGTAGTATATACCATGGCCTGAATACAGCTTGTCTCCATTAAATCCTTTGGTAAGGCTTAATTCCCTAAACTAAAAGTTCTATGTCCTTGAACCTGTAGGACTCTGCCAGATGTAAATGGATGCAGATAGGCTAACTGCAGATCTTCACCTCTCCCTCCGTCTCCCAACCTCATGGCAGTTCTGTAGCAAACACCTCTCTGCACCTTCCAGTTCCTCTTTGTCCCATCTCCAGCAGATCAAGCAGATCTTCTGTTCCAGCCTTTATCTTTGCACCTCATCCTGCTGTCCAAGCCCCCAACTGCAGCAGGTCTTTCATAGGCACCTGCCAAGACTTCCAAAGAAGACTTAGGCCAGCAAAGCATGTAGAACTTCAGATCCTTACTCTCCAATCTCTCCTCTAAATCCATTGCTCCAGTCTCATTTCCAGCCCTGCAGCAGACTACCTGTTGTGACCTTTCTGCTCTCTCTACCCTCCCAAGGGACTAAGTAAACCTTGGTGGAAGACCCTGCTTTCCTCCCTCCTGGGATTCCTCTTAGCTCCCTCTCTTTTCTATTCAATCCATATTCCTGTCAGATCACAAAACCTAAAAATACATTCTATACAAAACCCCTATTTGCTCAACCTAATAGGAAATTCAGATTTTTTTTATATTTTTTTGATGTTGCATAATCAGGGAAAAAAAACGGATTACACAACATCAAAAATTATAACACTTATTATCAATCATTGGTCATTGATATCTCTCAATAGCAGTGGACTAAGTTACCCAATAAAAAGACACAGGCTAACAGGGTGGTTGCACAAACAGACGTTACCTTAGAGGAAATCACAGGAAAAATATTTTCCAAGCAAACTGATAATGCCATTCTCATATTCAAAGCAAAGCAACTCCCAGGCCAGGGGCTGGGGCTACGCCCCCAACTTAACAAAGATCATCCACTATAACAGATTAGACTTCATAAATAGGTACAGGGATGGTTCAACATAAACAAATCTCTTTCAGGAGTCCCCCTTCAACAGTGTTCTGAGCCTCAGGATGGAGGTGTCATATTAAAAGGTCAGTGGAAAATAAAGAGTCTGACCATCAGTTGTCTTTGGAACAGATGACACCAAATAACTCAGTTTGTATTCATATAAGCTCTAATATTTCAAGCACGAACAGTTTCAATACATTTTCTTAAATGATTTTTTAAGAATTATTAATGTTTGCCCATTTTAGTTTCTTTTCCTCTTCTCCACTCTCTTGATGTCATCAACTTTTACCCCATATCATTAATTTTATCTTGCAAGCCAAATGATTCTATCTAACCAGACACATCCTATCCATATTGTGCCGAGCCAGCAGCAGGCATGCTGTTACAAAAATAAAAGAGATCCAAGCCCCATGATTAGTCCTTCGCAATATGACACTTTTAAATTTTTGTAATCAGCTAACTGTTTTATGCCATACCTATGATATTATTTTCAGGTGTAAGTCAATTTCTAAATAATTTGTATATCACCTTTATGTGCTCAACAGTTGTAATCCTATTCTTTAAAAATTCTAAAAATGGATATGATTATCTAACTTTTTAACTGTTGGGTCCGAGTTTCTAGTCTTCCTGGCAGTTTCCACTGGGAGTTTTAACTGAAAAAAAATATGTAACCATTCATGTCCTGTAACCTGAGAGATGTCTGACCTTTTATTTCCTTTATCTTTTCCTTATATGTTCCTATAAGTTTTTAATGTCATCCCTTAAGTAATCATCCCCCAAGTTCTGAAGTTCTTTGGAATATAGTTATCTCTTTTTTAGGACAGTTAAGTAAGCAAGAATCATTAACCTTAGTGAGTTTCTCCTGCTTTCTCAGAATGACTACAAAGACAGTCAGTGGCAATGGGAGAAACCAGTTTCTGTGATAGACTGCAGAGAGCCTTAATTTCTTTGTAGAAACTTTCTAAAAAATTATCAGCGTTTGTTCCCAGAAAACTCAACCACCACAATTACAACTGACAAAGTAAAACTAAGACTCACCATAAGAACAAAAACAGCTCACGTTAGAGAGCCCTGAAGCCCATGATCTCCCTAGATAAGCATAGGAGTCTGCTGCATGGTTTTTACAGGTCCTTGCCAGGTGGGTGGGATTCTCCAAAGGGCTTTCTTTATTTTACCATAAGGAGCTCCATTTGCAAAGTGTTTATGTGATGTTCCCAGGGGTAACAGCATGACTTCTGCCAATCTGTCCCTGTAATACACACTATTAAAAAAACTAAATTAAAAAAGGCAAAACAAAATATGATTCTTTCCTTAAATGCTGAAAAAGCCTTTAAAAAAAAAAAAAAAAAAAAAAAAACTTGGAGCAATCAGAGATACAAGAGGCACACCTAAGCATAATAAAGACAATTTACAGAAACCCATAGCCAACTTTCAATTAAACGGAGAGAAACCCAAAGCAATTCCACTAAAATAAGGAAGAAGACTATACTGTCCACTCTCTCCATATCTATTTAAAATAGTACTTAAAGATCTAGCTAGAGCAATAAGACAACTAACGGAGAAAAGAGGGTTTGAAATGGAAAAGAAGAAGTCAAAATATCATTATTTGCAGGTGACATGTGTGTGTGTGTGTATGTGTGTGTGTGTATAACAGTATTATCAAGAATTCTACCAACTAACTTCTACAGCTGATAAATACCTTCAGTAAAGTAGCTGGATACAAGATTAACTTAAAAAAAATCAGTATCTCTCATATACACAAATGACAAAAGGGCTCAGAAAAAAATCAAGGAAACAACACCCTTCATAATAGTCACAAATAATATAAAATATCTTGGGGTAACTAAAACCAACCAAGTTAAAGACTTGTATGACAAAAACTTCAAGTCTTTCAAAAAAAATTAAACAAGATAGTAGAATATGGAAAGATTCTCATGCTCATGGATTGGTAGAATTAACATAGTAAAAATGGCCATCTTACTAAAAGCAATCTATAGATTCATTGAAACTCTCATCAAAATTCCAACACAATTCTTTACATAACTTGAAAGGACAATACCAACTTCATATAGAGAAATAAAAGCCCCAAGATAGATAAAACAATCCTATACAGTAAAATGATTTCTGGAGATACCACCTTTCCTGATTTCAAGGCTATTATATAATTATAGTAATAAAAGCCATATGATATCGGCATAAAACAGACAGTGGATCAATGAGATAGAAGTAATTACCCAGATGTAAATCCACACACCATGGACACCTGATTTTTGATAAAGAAGAATCCAGAATTAACCAATGGAAAAGAAGAATTTTCAACAAGTGGTGCTGGTCTAACTGGATGGGGACAGATTTGTATCTGCCGAGTGAATAAAAGAAATCAGCACAAAGCCAGATACACTGAACCTGACAGAAGAGAAAGTCAAGAATACTGTGGACCCATTGACACAAGAGACAATATCCTGAACAGAACACCAATAGCACAAGCACTAAGATCAACAATTAATAAATGGGTCATCATGAAATGGAAAAACTTCTGTAAGGCGAAGGACACTGTTAATAGGACAAACTGAAGCCTACAGATGATGCTACTTTTTTTCAACAGTTGAGTAATACTACATTGTGTTAATGTATCACATTTTCTTTATCCATTCTTTGGATGTCTTCTGAAGAGGAAGAAGGAGCCATTGGGTCAAGGTCACCACAAGAAAACTATAGCATCAACTGATTTTGTTTTGTAGGAACTCACAGAGACTGAACTAACAATAAGAGAGTCTGCATGGGTCTGACCTAGGTTCTCTGTATATATATGTTATGGTTGCATAGCTTTGTCTTCTTGTAGAATTCTTAAGAGTGGGAGCAGAGGTAGTCTCTGATTATTCTGACTTCCATTGGATCTTTTTCCTCCTATTGGGTTGCCTCTTCCAGTCTTAATATGAGGGGAGGTGTCTAGTCTTATTGATACTTGATAAGCCATGTTTCGTTGATATCCCTAAAAGGTCCACCCTTTTCTGAATGGAAACAGAGGAGGAGTGGATGGGGAAGAGGAGAGATGGGATGAGGGACAGGGAGAAGAGAAGGAAGGGGAAACTCTGGTACAGATGTAACATATTTGAGAATTAAAAAAAAAGTTAAGTCATGACAGCATAATCATAGGAAAGGATTGATGCAACTGTTACAGAATTGGGTTAGCTATTGAGACTATGCCTTGTAAAATGAGTGATCAGAGAATATTTTCACAATTTCCTACCTATCACGTAGTATCTTTTACACATTTTCCTGTCGTGTGATATCATCTGCCATGTTGTGATGACTCTCAGGAACCTTACCACCCTCACTAGATATAGTTGCTCAATCTTTAAATATTGTTATTCAAAATATCAAATACTTCCATAAACAATGGTTGAAATACCAAAAGAAATATCCCTTTAATAATAAAGGATTCAGATACTTCTTTTCTCCCTTGGATGCTGGTAATTAACACCCTCTCCAAACCTGAATTTTATAAAAACAAACAAACAAACAAACAAACTTAAGCATTATCAGCCAGTTATAGCCTCAGGCTTAGTATTTTCTCATATCAAAACAAAATACATACAAACCTCTGCACATGGCTCTCAACTTAAGACAACTGAAAATAGAGCAGAAATGATGATCACCACCTCTCAATTACAGAGAAGAGACCAGACAGGTGAGAAGAAAGAAGCATATTTTACTTTATTTCCATCCAAAGCACATGTTATTTTTCACTTGCCAAATAGATTAATCATGTAAATATATATTTCATCATGATCTTGGATATCCTGGAGGTGTACCTGACTATGAAAGCTCACAGATTTCTAGTACTTATCTAGAATTAATTGTTTTGAGTTTTTTTTTCCCAAAGAAATTCAAGAATTTGGGGTCAAGAGTACTAGCAACTTTAGTCTGGAGTTTCATTGCTAGAGTCGAATTAGGAAGTGAAGAACTATTTAAACAAAGGATATTCATCTGAGCCACCAGTGGAAGGGATCTTTCCTTGTGCTGGCAAAACAGTTTCTCCAAGTATTAGGTGACATGACCAAGCGCATTTCTGCATTTCTTGGTCTTCTGTAAGAACAAAGGAAAAAAATTAGAATGAATATTGGTACATCTACAGGTGTTTTTTGAGACTCCAGGAAATGACTGAATGTTTAAAAACAAGAACCTCCGAAGAGCTGAGAAACTCCTGACACAGCACACGCATAACATTATCTTGTTGACAAGAAAAGGCAACACTTGATAGAGCACATTCACTGGTATCATTAAGCCTTGAAACTACTGGCAAAACTCTCATCCAAGGTTCCCTTTACTGCTCTATGAAGCTCATGGTCCCTGTCTCTGGGCACACAGTCATGACTCCGGAGGAGAGACTGATGTCCTTCAATTCTTCTGATTAAAGAAAAATTTCACTGCTTCTGTACAGGTCTCTCTCCCCTCCCCATCCCTCTCCACACACACACACACACACACACACACACACACACACACACACACTACACAAATTTCCATATTACCTCCATCAGTCCCAATCTGAAAATGATAACTTTGATTTTACTCCCAGAGTTGTTTATTTATATTTTTAGATATGTCCAGAAATGACATTTGTTGCTTCGTTTGATATTTATATATCTGTGTAAACTGTTGATGTCTTTAAGAAAAACCAGGCTGTGAAAACTAAGATTTCCATGTATTAGCTGGTTTGACAGCGCTCGGGAGATGACGAGCAGAGAAAAGGAAAGAACACGTATCTGTGCCAGGTCACCTGATCCCAATAATGCAAGCACAACAAGCAATGCTGGGCTTTCGAGTATCCTTTGGCAATAAGCAGAGGACTGTCTCTAGCACCAGAGGCAGCCTCTGACCAGTGGCATTTCAGAAGCTTTGGACCTTTGGGGATACCCATGGACATACGCAATTACACCGAGAACATGGATGGAATCTAAGTGAAGCCTTCCCTTCTGGCATCTCCAAATGGGAATGCTGCCTTTCCCACGCTTAGGTATCTGTCTAGGGAGACTATAAAGTGATGACACTGAATGCTAGTTTGACTCTGATTAATCTCTGTCTTCATCTGGGTTTCTGTCTCTGGGATAAAGAACCAAGTTGGGGAGAATAGTGCTTATCTGGCTAACTCTTCCACATTGCCATCCATCCTTGAAGTAAGCCAGGGAAGAAATTCAAACAGGACAAGAACCTGGAGGCAGGAACTGATGCAGAGGCCACGGAGAGGAGCTGCTGACTGACTTGCATTCTCTAGCTTGTTTAGCCTGCTTTCTTAGAGAAACCAAGACCATCAGCCCCAGGGCTGGTTGCACAACAGGTTGGGCTCTCCCACATCAATCAATATTATTAAGAAGATGCTCGGGGCTGGAGACATGGCTCAGAGGTAAGAGCATTGCCTGCTCTTCTAAAGGTCCTGAGTTCAATTCCCAGCAACCACATGGTGGCTCACAACCATCTGTAATGGGGTCTGGTGCCCTCTTCTGGCCTGAAGGCATACACACAGACGGAATATTGTATACATAATAAAGAAATAAATATTAAAAAAAAAAGAAGATGCTCCACAGGCTCGCGTATAGCCTGATTTTCCAGAGGATTTTTATCACTTGGAATTTTCTCCTCTCAGATGCTACAGCTGGTGTCAAATTGACATCAAACTAGACAGTACAGACTCTTAGTAAGGCATACGGGATTAAAAAAATGTGCGTTTTAAACCTATTTACATATCACACCATAGTGATTTCTCCTAGAAATGCATGTACTGTTAACACCTTTCTGGGTTCTGCAGCATGACTGAGTCAAACGGTGTAGGGAGGCTAACCAGAATAAGCACTGAAAGGGACTTACTTGTAAGAGCTAAGCCCATTTCTTTTGAGATGCATGCTGGTGAATTATAGGACAGAATGCACCTTATCTAATAGGAAGTCTCAGATAATAGGCTGCAGAAACCTGATGTTTTAAAAGAATTGTGTACATAATAAACATGATTAGAACAGAATAAAGGGTTTTTTTTAAAGATACTTTTGAACTAAGTGCAAGCTGGCAGTCTCGGAGGAAAGTAGAAAAGCTGGGATAAAAAGAGAAATGGAAAAACCCTAATAGGATTTTTATAGGGATGAAGTCAATCATTCGGGTAGCCAACATAAATGATTCTCTGAGCTGGAGTGCATATTTGATGATGTAGAGAATTGGGAAGTGAGATGGGGAACTGTGCAAGGATTCCCAAGGGGCGGTGTTTATCATGCTGTTGACGTGAGAAACAAATGAAATGAATGAAAGTCAAGGCTTCATTTCCTTCCTCACAAACTATTGCCGAGAATTGGACACTGCTGACAGTGTATTTACTGAAAAATGAAACGTGCACGATTTCTCTTCCAGTACAGGAACCAAATTAAAAGATAAGAATGGAGATTGGCAGTGTAGCTTGAGACTGAGGATATTCTATGAAAACGACCACACACATACACAAAAACAGAGGGAGAGAGAGACAGAGACAGAGATTGCAGCCTGAAGCAAGAAGGGAACAACAGCTGTGAAAGATCAAGCTTTTTGATGGTAGACAGAGAATTCCTCTCTGAAAAGTGAAATACGACTTCAGTGTCCGATGAAGACGGGTCCGCACAAGCTCCCGAAGGAGAAGTCGGGGGTTTCCAGTACAAAACAGCTTGTTGTGCTGTAAAAGGGGAAAGGGTGAGGGCAAACCTGGAAATAGTTGAGACCTTGACATGAGCCTGGGGTGACACAAGAAGCGGATCACATACAACCTTGTATTACTGGCAGGGAAAGATGGATTTGGGTCTGTGTACAATGTAGTCAAACTGTAGTGTTTCAAGCAAGTCTCAAATGTGATCTTTATTTTTCTACAAGTCTATGTGGGGGATAGGGAAGTAAACAAGTTTTTCTGGACTAAGATGATGGCAAACCATATATGAAAGAAATTGAACAGACTTGTAGAATATTTTGAATTTAGAAATTAAATTCTTTGTGAATACGGTTGTTTTAAGGTTTAATGATGTGGGAGTGATTTCTTATTAATAAAGAAACTGCCTAGGCCCATTTGATAGGCCAACCCTTAGGTAGGCGGAGTAGACAGAAGAGAATGCTGGGAGAAAGAAGCTGAGTGAGGAGTCGCCATGATTCTCCCGCTCCAGACAGACGCAGGTTAAGATCCTCCCTGGTAAGCCAGCTTGTGGGCTACACAAAATATTAGAAATGGGTTAGAACAATATGTAAGAGCTAGCCAATAAGAGGCTCCAGATAATGGGCCAGGCAGTGTTTAAAAGAATACAGTTTCCGTGTAATTATTTCGAGCATAAGCTAGCCATGCGGGCGGCCGGGTGCCGGGGATGCAGCCCTGCCGCTCCTTAATTCAACAGATGGCGCCCAGACGTGATGGGCTAAATCCACTTAAAAACCTGAGAAGGCTTAAAAATAAGGGAGAGAGAGTTTAACACAGATTTTTGCT
>NW_026067939.1:8186425-8260210 GCF_014885135.2 Alexandromys fortis
AAGCTTGTAGTCATGTTAATTAGATTTTCTAGATATATAGAGATATATTTCAATTAGATAGGCATTCTTCATATCTTTCAAAGACTGCAGAATATGGCATTTTAAATATTTTAATAACCTAGGGCTTTTCATGGCAATGAGACACGTCTGCTCCTGGCAGCACCAATCTATTTCAAGAGGAAGATGGGCATCAAAGAGGATCCTTATGGAGTTTGATAGCCATTTGGGCAAGAAACTGCTCTTGCCTGGACTGTTGCATAAACTGGACACAGAGAACCCGCAGAAAGAGGACTGCTGAACTTGCCTAAAGAGCTAGCCAATAAGAAGCTGGAACTAGCCGGGCCAGGCAGTGTTTGAAAGAATAGAGTTTCCATGTAATTATTTCGGGCATAAGCTAGCCATGCGGGCGGCCGGGTGCCGGGGACGGAGCCCCGCTGCTCATAATTCAACAGTTTAAGAGGAGGAAGATGCCAGTAACAACTTTTAGATTTGGGAATTAACTATCTTGGTATTAATGACATTTAAAGAGAAAAACTGTTAATAGAACATGTTTATTGTGGAAATGTATTGCATTTATTTAGGTGATTATTAAAAGCTCATTTTTGAAACTAAGAAGAAAAGACAGATAATGGTTGATGCTGGCTAAAGCATTGGTAAACAAGGTTTTATTTGGAAAAATATCTAATTCTGGAGACTCAACCTTCATATCGATGTGGTTTCTATAATAGTGTGTGCTTGTTGACAAGAGGAAGAAAAAAAATCACCTGCATGGTGGAGAAAGAACACACCTTTTCTTTCTCCTCTCGATATGATACACAGTGAATTGACCTTTAATCTATGATATTAAGTAAAAATAAGTTAGTCACAGGAAGACAAATATTTAGATTTCTACTACTTAAAGTAATATTTTAGCAGAGAATAGATGTGGCAGTAGAAAAGACGTATTTGATGTCTAAGACTGGAGTTGTAAGCCTACAACAGGAAGTCATCTAGAGAGCTGTCACTCAATGTCCACGTACTTAACAAAGTACTGAATACTTAAACCTCTTAAGAAGGTAGATGCTCTTTTATGTGTTTTCTGTCCAGTCCAATAGCAACTGAATTGAAATACAAAGAAAAATTTAAGAAGAGGTGGAGTAGTTTGCCACTGCTTTTTATATAATCATCTATCTTAACAGGGCTTAAAAGGCATCTTCCCATCACTCTCCGATCACTGGGGCTAAAACACAAACATGCTACACAACAATAGGATTAGGAATTCATTACCCTCATAGAAGACATCAAGAAACAAGGCATGAGAGCTGAAAATATTGCTTGTACTGAGCTTCAGTTGCAAGGTCAAGTTTTTCATGTGATTAAGACAGTGAACCAATAAGTAAATAGTAATTTTTTTAAAAAATTAAAATATTAGATTGTTTCATTTTGAGGAATCATTCACTTTTGAAAAAATCACTAACATTATCTGATGGAACACGGTGCCACATACTCTAATAATCTGAAAGTGGAAAGGAACATCTGTGTTTTCTTTGGAGCTATGTTATTACTAAAATAGCATGGCTACATCATACATGTTTGACATTACAGTATATTTAATTTGGCATTTTGTAAATGAGGAAATGATCTTATCTAAGCTCCCTCATCTGTCCTGACACTTTGCTATAGAACAGCAAGAACAAAGGGCTTTGTCCCTAGAACTACCTGGCCCATCCTAGTCATCCTGACTCTGTCACCATTAAGCATCCTAATGTTCTATGTAGGAGGTAACCTTGAGATTGTGTTGAAAATTACTGTTGCAAACATCTGGAAAATAATGCTTCTAAACAGGAATGAAAACCCAGCCATGGGAATGTTGTCTTAATCTGACTCCTTGACAATCAAAGCTTCAACCAGAGGTACCCTGGACATTAAGACTGAAGTCATTTGATTTTCTTTTTTTTTTTTTCCTTTATTTTTTTCTTTTTCTTTCTTTCTTTCTTTCTTTCTTTCTTTCTTTCTTTCTTTCTTTCTTTCTTTATTTATTTATTAAATATTTCTGTCTCTTCCCCACCTCCGCCTCCCCTTTCCCTCCCCCTCCCCCAATCCATTCCCCCTCCCTCGTCAGCCCAAAGAGCAATCAGGGCTCTCCGTCCCGTGGGAAGTCCAAGGAAAACCCTCCTCCGTCCAGGTCTCGTAAGGTGAGCATCCAAACTGCCTAGGCTCCCACAAAGCCACTACATGCAGTAGGATCAAAAACCCATTGCCATTGTTCTTGATGTCTCAGTAGTCCTCATTGTCCGCTATGTTCAGTGAGACCGGTTTTAACCCAGGCTTTTTCAGACCCAGGTCAGCTGGCCTTGGTGAGTTCCCGATAGAGCATCTCCATTGTCTCAGTGTGTGGGTGCACCCCTCGCGGTCCTGAGTTCCTTGCTCATGCTCGCTCTCCTTCTGCTCCTGATTTGGACCTTGAGATTTCAGTCCGGTGCTCCAATGTGGGTCTCTGTCTCTGTCTCCTTTCATCGCCTGATGAAGGTTAATATTCAGGAGGATGCCTATATGTTTTTCTTTGGGTTCTCCTTCTTATTTAGCTTCTCTAAGAACCCGAATTATAGGCTCAATGTCCTTTATTTATGGCTAGAAACCAAATATGAGTGAGTACATCCCATGTTCCTCTTTTTGGGTCTGGCTTACCTCACTCAGGATAGTGTTTTCTATTTCCATCCATTTGCCTGCAAACTTCAAGAAGTCCTTGTTTTTTACTGCTGAGTAGTACTCTAATATGTATATATTCCATACTTTCTTCATCCATTCTTCAATTGAGGGGCATCTAGGTTGTTTCCAGGTTCTGGCTATTACAAACAATGCTGCTATGAACATAGTAGAGCATATATTTTTGTTGCATGATAAGGCCTCTCTTGGGTATATTCCCAAGAGTGGTATTGCTGGGTCCATGGGTAGGTTGATCCCAAATTTTCTGAGAAACCGCCACACTGCTTTCCAGAGTGGTTGTACAAGTTTGCATTCCCACCAGCAATGGATAAGTGTACCCCTTTCTCCACAACCTCTCCAGCATAGGCTATCATTGGTGTTTTTGATTTTAGCCATTCTGACAGGTGTAAGATGGTATCTTAAAGTTGTCTTGATTTGCATTTCCCTGATCGCTAAGGAAGTTGAGCATGACCTTAGGTGTCTTTTGGCCATTTGAACTTCTTCTGTTGAGAGATCTCTGTTCAGCTCAGTGCCCCATTTTATAATTGGGTTGATTAGCCTTTTACAGTCTAGTTTCTTAAGTTCTTTATATATTTTGGAGATCAGACCTTTGTCAGTTGCGGGGTTGGTGAAGATCTTCTCCCAGTCAGTGGGTTGCCTTTCTGTCTTAGCGACAGTGTCCTTTGCTTTACAGAAGCTTCTCAGTCTCATGAGGTCCCATTTATTCAATGAGGCCCTTACTGTCTGTGCTGCTGATGTTATACGTAGGAAGCGGTCTCCTGTGCCCACTTGTTGTAGTGTAGTTCCCACTTTCTCTCCTATCAGGTTCAGTGTGTTCAGACTGATATTGAGGTCTTTAATCCACTTGGACTTGAGTTTTGTGCATGGTGACAGACATGGATCTATTTTCATTTTTGTACAGATTGAAATCCAGTTTTGCCAGCACAATTTGTTGAAGATGCTCTCTTTTTTCCATTGTATAGTTTTAGCTCCTTTATCGAAAATCAGGTGCTCATAGGTTTGTGGATTAAAGTCAGGGTCTTCTATACGGTTCCATTGGTCGACTTCTCTGTTTTTATGCCAATACCAAGCTGTTTTTAATACTGTAGCTCTGTAATAGAGTTTGAAGTCAGGGATGGTAATGCCTCCAGACGTTCCTTTATTGTATAAGATTGTTTTGGCTATCCTGGGTTTTTTATTTTTCCATATAAAGTTGATTATTGTCTTCTCCAGATCTGTGAAGAATTTTGATGGGATTTTGATGGGGATTGCATTGAATCTATATATTGCTTTTGGAAGAATTGCCATTTTTACTATGTTGATCCTCCCAATCCAAGAGCAAGGGAGATCCTTCCATTTTCTGGTGTCTTCTTCTATTTCGTTCTTCAAAGTCTTAAAGTTCTTGTCATATAGATCTTTCACTTCCTTGGTCAGGGTTACCCCAAGATATTTTATGCTCTTTGTGGCTATCATGAAAGGTGATGCTTCTCTGATTTCCCTCTCTGTTTCCTTATCCTTACTGTATAGGAAGGCAACTGATTTTTTCGAGTTGATCTTGTATCCTGCCACATTACTGAAGGTGTTTATCAGCTGTAGGAGTTCTTTGGTAGAGTTTTTGGGGTCGCTTATGTATACTATCATATCATCTGCAAATAACGAAAGCTTAACTTCTTCCTTTCCAATACGAATCCCTTTGATCCCCTTATGTTGTCTTATTGCTATTGCTAGAACTTCAAGCACTATATTGAAGAGGTATGGAGAGAGTGGACATCCTTGTCTTGTTCCTGATTTTAGTGGGATGGCTTTGAGTTTTTCTCCGTTTAATTTAATGTTAGCTGTCGGTTTGCTGTAAATAGCTTTTATTATATTTAGGTATGACCCTTGTATCCCTAGTCTCTCCAATACCTTTATCATAAAGGGGTGTTGGATTTTGTCGAATGCTTTTTCAGCATCTAATGAAATGATCATATGGTTTTTTTCTTTCATTTTATTTATATGGTGGATTACATTGATAGATTTGCGTATGTTGAACCAGCCCTGCATCTCTGGGATGAAGCCTACTTGATCATAATGGATAATTTTTCTAATGTGTTCTTGAATTCGGTTTGCCAGTATTTTATTAAGAATTTTTGCGTCGATATTCATGAGTGAGATAGGCCTGTAGTTCTCTTTCTTGGTTGGGTCTTTGTGTGGTTTTGGTATCAGGGTAACTGTAGCTTCATAAAAGGAATTTGGCAATGACTTTTCTGTTTCTATACTGTGAAATACATTAAGGAGAATAGGTATTAGCTCTTCTTGGAAGTTCTGGTAGAATTCTGCATTGAAACCATCTGGTCCTGGGCTTTTTTTAGAGGGCAGATTTTTGATAACTGCTTCAAGTTCTTCGCGACTAACAGGTCTATTTAGATCTTTCACCTGGTCTTGGTTTAGCTTTGGTATATGGTACTTATCTAAAAAGATGTCCATTTCTTTTGTATTTTCCAGTTTTGTGGCATACAGGCTCCTGTAGTAAGATCTAATGATTCTCTGAATTTCCTCTGTGTCTGTGGTTATGTCCCCCTTTTCATTTCTGATCTTATTTATTTGCGTGTTCTCCCTCTGTTGTTTAATTAGTTTGGATAGGGGTTTGTCTATCTTGTTGATTTTCTCCAAGAACCAACTTTTTGTTTCATTGATTCTTTGGACTGTTTTCTGTGTTTCTATTTTGTTGATTTCTGCCCTCAGTTTGATTATTTCCAGTCTTCTACTCCTTCTGGGCACATCTGCTTCTTTTTTTTCTAAAGCTTTCAGGTGTGCTGTTAAGTCCCCAATGTATGCTTTCTCCGTTTTCTTTAAGTGGGCACTTAGTGCTATGAACTTTCCTCTTAGCACTGCTTTCATCGTGTCCCATAGGTTTGAGTATGTTGTCTCTTTATTTTCATTAAATTCAAGGAAGACTTTAATTTCCTTCTTAATTTCTTCCTTCACCCAGGTGTGGTTCAGTAGTTGATTGTTCAGTTTCCATGAGTTTGTCGGCTTTCTGGGGGCAGCATTGTTGTTGCCTTCTAACTTTAATCCGTGGTGATCTGATAAGACACAGGTGGACACTGATATTCTTTTGTATCTGTGGAGGCTTCCTTTGTTTCCGAGTATATGGTCAATTTTTGAGAAGGTTCCATGAGCTGCAGAGAAGAAGGTATATTCTTTCCTATTTGGGTGGAGTGTTCTATAGATGTCTGTTAAGTCCATTTGTTTCATTACCTCCAGTAATTCTCTTAATTCTCTATTAGGTTTCTGTCTGATTGACCTGTCCATTGGAGAGAGAGGTGTGTTGAAGTCTCCTACTATTAGTGTGTGTGGTTTGATGTCTGCCTTGAGTTCTAGTAATATTTCTTTTATATAAGTGGGTGCTTTTATATTAGGGGCATAGATATTCAGAATTGAGATGTCATCCTGATGAATTGTTCCTGTTATGAGTATAAAGTGTCCTTCTCGATCTCTTCTGATTGATTTTAGTTTGAAGTCCGTTTTGTTGGAAATTAGCACGGCCACACCTGCTTTTTTCTTAGGACCATTTGCTTGAAAGACCTTTTCCCAACCTTTTACTCTGAGTAGATGCCTGTCTTTGTGGTTGAGATGTGTTTCTTGCAAACAGCAGAATGTTGGATCCTGTTTTCGTATCCAATCTCTTAGCCTGTGCCTTTTTATAGGTGAATTGAGACCATTAATATTAAGTGATATTAATGACCAATTGTTGTTTACTCCGGTTATTCTTATTGTTTTTTTGGTAGTAGAGTTTGTGTGTGTGTCCCTTCTTTGAGTTGTGCTGGTGAAGGTTCACTAGATGCCTGAGTTATTGTAGTCAGTGTTGGCATTGTTGGATTCCTTGGGTTGCGATTTTCCTTCTATTACTTTCTGTAGAGCTGGATTTGTGGCTACGTATTGTTTAAATTTGTTCTTATCCTGGAATGTCTTGTTTTCTCCATTGATAGTGAACACTAGCTTGGCAGGGTACAGAAGTTTGGGTTTGCATCCATGGTCTCTTAGCTTTTGAAGTACCTCTATCCAGGACCTTCTGGCTTTCATGGTTTCCATAGAGAAGTCAGGTGTAATTCTGATCGGTTTACCTTTATAGGTTACTTGGCCTTTTTCCTTTGCAGCTCTTAATATTCTTTCTTTAACCTGTCTATTTTGTGTTTTGATTATTATATGGCGAGGGGAAGTTTTTCTTTGATCCAGTCTGTTTGGTGTTCTGTATGCTTCTTGAATATTCAAGGGGATAACTTTCTTTATGTTGGGAAAGTTTTCTTCCATAATTTTGTTAAAAATATTTTCTGGGCCTTCGAGCTGTGATTCTTCTCCTTCTTCTATTCCTATAATTCTTAGGTTTGGTCTTTTTATTGTGTCCCATATTTCTTGAATGTTTTGTGATGAGAATTTGTTGGCTTTGCTGTTTTCTTTGATCAGTGCATTTATTTTCTCTATGGTGTCCTCAGCATCTGAGATTCTTTCTTCTATCTCTTGTAGTCTATTGATTATGCTTGTTTCTGTAGACTCTGCTCGTTGGCCTAGATTTTCCATATCCAGCTGTTCTTCCCTTTGTGTTCTCTTCCTTGCTTCCCTTTCAGTTTTCAATTCTTGCACTGTTTCCATTACCTGTTTGATCGTTTTTTCTTGGTTTCCCAGGGTCTCATGTACATATTTACTTAATTCTTCGAACTTTTTGTTATTCTTCTCATCCATTTCTATAAGGGTGTTTATTACATATTTTTTAAGGGATTCTATTGCTTTCATAAAGTCAATTTTTTCCACTTCTTCTGTGTTAGGGTGTTCAAATCTTTCTGTTGTAAGATCTTTGGGATCTGGTGTTTTCATGTTGTTTTTCTGATTAATGGGTGATGTTCTGCCTTGGCGCCTGCCCATCTCCTCCTTTCAATGCTATCTAATTGGTCTTTTAAAATCAGATCAGGTTTCTCTGCTGGCCAGAGGCTTCTCTTACTAATTGCCCTCGCTCTGTTTCCTGGCTCCTGCTGGGGGCCAAGAACCCTCTCACCCCTAAGAAGGGTTTTCCGGAACCGGTCCCGGCTCCCCGTTTGCCAGGGCCCTCGCCAACCAAAGGCCTACCTCTTTGATTTAATTGTAGTGGGGCGATCTGCTCTCGGTGTTGTGCGCTGGTCCCTGCCGCCTGCGACCTCTGCCGCCGCGCTCGTCCCCTCCAGTCTCGGCAGCAGCCATCGTTGCCTGCCTGCGCCTCCCAGCTCCGTCCTGATTTTCAATAAAGAGAGAACTGTTTTGAATTCTGTCAGCACAGTACACACATATACAAAAATACCCGCAAGATATCATGCCCACATTTTTCCTTTCCTGTTCTATTCTTCTGCCCTTCCAATTACGTGGGAAGGTTTCCTTTGCCTCATGCAGGCTAGGCAAGCACTTTCCTTCTGAACTCCATGCTGTACCCGTCTGAACCCTTTATGGAGTGCAGATAGACCTTTCTCTTAATAGCTGCATAATGAAAATTCAAACTTTGTCCCTAATGTGTTTCCTCATTTCAGCTAACGAATATCACAGCTGCACTTCACTCTCGTGCAAGAGTTCATCTTACAAATAGAATCTCCTGCTTAAGGGCCCAGTATTCCCCAGTGCAGTTAGAAGGCCTATAATCTTTAGCTATTATTTTCACTTAGTACTTCCTCTTGAAAGTTAATCAGGTAAAATCAGATTTTGCTCAAAGCTAAATGCTTCTGCTTAATTCAGAAGGGACCTAAGAGCTATGAATCTTTGATTGGACATAATCTCTTATTATTCATCTACTGTTACTAGAAAGGAATTGAATTAAGTTTCTGTAAATAATATTCTATATCTTAAATCTTATTCTCAAAGGCAAATTCCATCACAACTACATATTACCTTTATAAGGGCTTCCAAATTTAACTGCATAATTTTCATCAATATTACCTATTAAGGGATCTTTCTTCCCTGTAAATTAATTCAAGTTTTATACCTCAAAGGAACAACTATATGAACTACATTTTAATTGTACAATACAATTGATCTTTCACTACAGCTTCCGGGCATTATTAAACTTAGTTTAGGAAATGATGGTTGAGATTCCATTATTTTAATATTCATTGTTCTATGAATATAAACATATGTGAAAATTAATCATGTGAAATGGTTAACATTTGTGCATTTAACAGTGTATCTTTACTAAATTTTAAAGTGAAAATTAACTAATTTAAGCAGGGTGGTGGTGGTCCACACCTTTAATCCCAGTATTTGGGAGTAGCGGCTGACAGAACACAGAGTTCAAGATCAGCCTTGTCTACAAAGTTCTAGAACAGCAAGGGCTACAAAGAGAAACCCTATCTCAAAAAAAATAAAAAATAAAAAAATAAAACAGAAAGAAAGAAAGAAAAAAAGAAAGAAAGGAAGGAAGAAAAGAAGGAAGGAAGGAAAGAAGGAAGGAAGGAAGGCAGAAGGGAGGGAAGGAGAGAGGAAGGAAGAGAAAAGAAAGTAACTAATTCAAAGGATGTCTATTACCTACTGTTACTTACAATCTATTCATTAATATGTATGACTTTCATATCCAGAGTTTAGTATTATATGACTGCTTCTCAATATTTTAACAGATGCATTGTGATGTATGAATTTGTTATCATTAAGGAATTTCGCATTTTTATACTCATTTATTGATTCTGTGTGGAAAATGCTGGAAAAAAGTAGACTAAGATGCTCCTATTATTACGAAGGATATCTATATCACAATTCCTCCACCCAAGGCTCAGGAAACATCACAGAAAAGGGGGCATAAGGAGAATGAGAGTCTTAGTGTTAGAAGATGCTGTGTAAGAGGATCTTCTGACTCTGAGAAGGATGTGCAACCATAAATTCTCAGCTATGTGTGGTTGCCTGTACAAGAACTACCCAAGACCACTACAGTCAACACTCTAGCGTGGATGGGGAAAGTTCACCATGGAGGGAAACAACTCCTCCCTCCCTGTATGTCGCTGATCTGTTTGAATTCCTGCCTTGTTTTCCCTCAGTAGACTGTGTTTCAGGCATTTAAGCCAATTATAGCCTTTCCTCCACAGGTTACTTTGTTCATGATATATCATCACAGCAACAGAAAAAAACTAAGACAAAGTGCTCATCTACCAGGAAATGAAAGTGCTTGTATGTCTTCTGTGTTTAACTTCTGAGTAACAATGACAGATATCAGCTACAAGTTGGAAATTACAGCAATCACAAATTGAAAATTATTGTGGAAACTTCACTATTGTTCCTAGGCACTTTGATGCTGCATGGTGTCTAGCACATGAACAGAACATCGTGTGTCAGAAATTTATCAGCCAGGGTAGCTTTTCATACATACATGAAGAAATCAATATGCATAATGTTGCCTATGAGAAATTAGTTACAGAAAACAAATATCATATAATTTGTGCAAACAACTCATAAGTTATACTGAACATTAAGTAAGAAAACAATATTAAAAATAATAAAACCATTATAAAGTAAAAAGTTTCAAGGGTGACAATATTTCCAATTATCCTGTTAATCATCAGTAAGTTCAATTGTAAAAACACCTAAGTATCTTTAGTTTTAGATAATACAAACTGAAAACTATAGAATCACTTTAGTAGAATATTTTAAATAATTTCCGTATATTTTACTATGAGAGATAATAACGAATTCATATCATGTTATAAGATTATGAACATTAGAATGCTGTATTAATATCTCACTTGCTTCTAAAATTCATGCAGTTTTTATTGTTGACATTTCTGCTGCCTGAAGTATTCATAAATGCTTGAATACAGTGATGTAAATTGCTTTTCTCACTCCACTAACTTTATTTATTTTCAGTTTAATTTCTTTCATGTAAACACCTGACTTATTATGCTCTGTAAGTGTCATATAATCTGACATTTTAAAAGCACTGCTTAATCATTTTTACTTGCTAATTTAGGGGACAAAAAGATTAATTAAATATGTTTGCCTTTTATGTATGCTGAAAATATAATTTTAATCCCAGAATGGAAAGATTATTAATATGCTAATAAAATACTTTTAGATGTTAGCAACATAGCTTATGTAAAGTTGATACTATTATGTTTAACTTTTTGCTTATCTTCTAGAAAGCATAAATAAGATGCCAAAAAGTATCACCCAATAGTTAAAATGACTAGAAAACACACGTATTTAATATAGCAGTCTTTTGAGACGTATAAGAATATTACACTCTACTTGCGGATAATTTACATTGATATACATATTTTTCCAATAACAGTAAAAAGTCTATATTTAAAATACAGATACATTTTATATATTGAATGTGATTCTTAGTATAAACACATAACTCAATGGAATTTTATTTCTTGTCTTGAAGTTATCTGGAAAAGAGGAGCTCAGTATCTCCCAACTCAGGAATATTTCCTGAAATGCATTTTAGTCATACTCATAAATGAAGTTCAAATATACATTATGCATGTATTTTATGGAGGGAAATAAGTAGTATATATTTGTTATTGAGTTGCCACATTGTCAGTGATGATAGAAAATAGAAAACTCCCAGATTTTATTTATAAAATTTTGATTCACTTTAGTTATGGAGCTCATAAACTTTCTCAACGTTAAATTAGAGTAATTGATGAAGAGTATAAATTAACTTGTGCTATAAATAAATTTCAAATGTAACAAAGATGAACTTAGACACTTTAAATGCTCATTTGAAGCAGAAATACTTTTCTGCCAGACTTTTCAGAGAGAGAACCATGTTATAATGCTTCTGTGAATTTACTCTGGTTAACTTCACCCAAGTTAAAGAGCTTAATTTCTTAGAAGTGGAAAAGCTAAGGAAGCAGGCAAGGGATTTCACTGGGGATGTAGAAATAAGGAGAGAAATCTGCCTTAGCAGCACGTGTTCTTGTCATTCAGTCAACTTTATGGTCATGACTGTCTATAAAGAAACACCAGGGAGGTTAAGACATATCCAGTAAGTGCCAGGGAGCAGCCTCACTGTGCACAGACTGCCTGTGAAAGACCCACAAAGAATTGCATTCTTTGTCTCTTTCCATTACACCAATCTCAAGATTTAATAGTACTTAATTTGGCTCCTACAGGCAAAATCCTCACTGCTCTATACACACAGACACACACACACACACACTCACACACACACACTACATATATACACATATGGGGATACACAAATACACATTCATAAATATGTATGTATTCTTATTTAAATATATATGTATATAAACACACACAAAAGAAGCTTTCTTATAAAACTGACAGAAATAAGTGGGAAGGAAAATTCCTACGTTAGAAGGAAAGCCAAAGGTTAGAACTGCAAAAGCGTCATGCCAGCAAATAAATGTTTAAAGTGCCTGATCCTACATTATCACATGTGAAGAATACTTTGATTTTAGCTATCCTGATGAGTTAGAATGAGTAATAAATGTAATAATATCGTAAATGCTTACATGGTATTGAAGACAATCTGAATAATTATTGGCTATCACAGCATACTCGTATATTTCTTGAGAAGTCAGTTTTCTGGTACTGTTTCTTTACCAGGAAGTACTGTAAGCCAGTGCGAAGGACAAATGAAAGGAGACATAGATGTGTCCCTTGTAGTGGCATTCGTTATCATAAAATATTCTTCTCTCTGCTTTTGTGAACATCGTCTCAGAAAACCCTGAGTCTTCTCTGACTCATTCAAAAGAATATTGACATAAAAATTGCCCTTTCAAACATGTAGTTGAAGAATGAAATGACATCCTAAAATTCACTATATTTGCATGAATTAATTTTTATTAATTCTAATTCTTCCTTTGAATTCAACCATCATCTCTTGAACACTAATGCTTGAATCTACTTTTTTATGGATATGTGTATATTGCCTTGACAATTGCTTCCAGAGAGAAGTGACTAAAATACCTTTTTGTTGTAAGGCTAAATTCCATATGCACAGATGCATACATCTGTACAAAAGTACTGGTCATAGATTTCAGACTTTTGTACTGTGTGCTAAAAGTAAATATAAATGAATTATATTTTTGAGATATCACTAGTTGTCAGAAATATTCTCTTATATATTTTTTTTTTATTTTTCTGGGTTTCATGACATCATAGTCCAAGAACCTGTCAAAGATAATACCTCATAACATTCCTGATTCTTGATTTCATTACCTATAAATTCTTCATTTCATTACCCTCAAGAAAAATAACTTAAAACCCACTAAAGAAAGTATTTTGCTCAGATCCCACGATTACATACAGCTCTCTTACGTTTCATCTATATGCAGATTTTTTTTGCAGGTTGAAAAGTATGTAACAAAAAAAAACTTCTGTTTGGATTAATATTTGCATTCATTTGAGTATCTGTCAGAAATAGTATAAAATGATTCTGAAATTATTTAAGCAAGAAAAATTTGTGAACTGCAGCAGTTGACATGTTTTATAATGCTAACCGGTGCCGACTTTCAGTGAAATCATGTAAGCGTGCACTGTTTTTAGATTACATAATCAGAAAAAAAGTAAAACAACCTAGTATTGTTTAAAATGTGCTTCATGAACCATCTGGATGTGATATATGGAAATTACTCTATGTAAACGTTGAGCTCAAACTGGCTTATAATACTAAATTACAAGCCTGCTAGAATAGAAGCCAGAAGGTGACATGTACACTTTTCTATATTGTTCTGAAGAAAAGATACTTCAACTCTCCCCTCCATTCTCCTCTTGTTGATGGAGCAGAAAGGCCTTCAGAACGGGAAAGGCTACCATCCAGCTGACTCACCTGTGGCAATGCTTAGTAAAAAGGATAGAAGAATTTCATATATACTTTTCTACAAATTATTTTCAAATGACAGTATATACAGAGAGTGCAGTCTATATGTTCTACTGCCTTAAGTAGGCACACTGCTGTAAATTTATAAATAAGATATGACCATCCCAAGTGAATAAATTCAAACTAATCGTGGTCCAATAAAATGACGTTAGGAATGCAGACACAAATATTCTAAAAATCTCAAAAGAGTAAAAATGTGACATATTTACTTCATAGATATGTTTCCCTAAAATGTTTGCCACTCTATGAAGAAAAAGAGAAGCTTCGTAAGTCTTTGTAGAAAATCAATAAAACATGGCATATCCAGTTGTAGTAAGATTAAGCCCCTCTCCGTGTATTAAGGCTAGGCAAGGTGACCCAGTATGAGGAGTAGGGTCCCAAAAGCCAGTAAAAGAGTTGAAGACAGATCCTGTTCCCACCGTTAGGAGTCCCATAAGAGAAACAAACTACACAACTGTAACATACATGCAGAATGCCTAGGTCAGTCTCATGCAAGTTCCCTGGTTGTTGATTCAGTTTCTATGAGTCCAGGTTAGTTGATTGTGTGAACTTTTCATTGGTGATCTTGAGCCGTCTGGCTCCAACACTTCTTTCCCCTCTGTAGGATCCCAGAACTCTGCCTAATGTTTGGCTGTGGGTCTCTGAATCTGCCTCCATCAGTTGCTGGATGAAGCTTCTGATGACAATAAGCCAGTTCAAGCTACTTATCCACTCACTATAGCTAAGAGTCTAAGCTGAGGTCTTCCCCATAGATTCATAGGAGATTCCCCATAGGAGGCTTTCAACCAACCACAAAATGCCATCAGTCCCCCTGAGCATTTTCCTGCCCCCGTCTGATTGCTTATGTTCCTACGTGTTGAAATATGGAGCAGCAGGGCTGCGTCCCCAACATCCCGGCCGCTTGGCTAGCTCAGGCCCGAAATAACAACACACAAACTGTGTTCATTTAAGAACTGCTTGGCCCATGAACTCTAGCCCTTACAGGCTAATTCTCACACCTGGACTAGCCCATTTCTAATGATGTGTGTAAGCACCCCAAGGTGCGCTTACCGGGAAGATTCTAGCCTCCGTCCATCATGGTGTCTCTGCTCCAGAGAGCAGAGCTGTTGAGTCTCCGGGAGCAGAGCAGAGTCTGACCTCACTTCCTCTTCCGCCCAGAATTCTATTCTGTTTACTCCTCCCATCTATGTTCTAAGCTGAGGGCCAGCCAAGCAGTTTCTTTTATTGCTCAGCCAATGAAATCAACAGATTGATATATGACACTCCCACATCACCTACGACTACCTGCCCTCAGCCTACTCGTGAAATCTCTTCTATTTCCCCCTTCCCAGGGAGATATGAGCACCTTCCACCCCCATAAACTCTCCTTGTTACCTAGTCTCTCTGGGTCTGTGGATTGTGGCATAGTTATCTTTTATCAGATATATTTCCTTATGTCGGTATAGTAAGAATAAATAAATAAATACAATTTAAAAAAGCCTTATCCTTTGAAAACTAGTAAAATATCTCATCTCTACAAGAGAACTATTCTTTGACACACAAATATACTATCCCTTTGTGTTAAATATATTTAATAAGAGGTATTTTAGGACCAAAATTTATAAATGTTTACTATTATGAATGGAAAATTGTCTATGCAAAGCAAACTAATAACATAACAGGCAAAACTTAGGCCTCACCTTAAAAGGGAATAAAGTGTATTCTGAATCCAAATTTGAGTGGCCATGGCCCTGGGAGTATGGAACCAGATTGCCTCAGGTTCTGTGTTCTAACACAGAGGCAGTTTCACAGTGTTTTTATTGGAGCAGAACAAACAAAAGTCATAAATCAAGGTGATTTGAAAACAGACTGTTGGGTATATCAGAGAAGGAGGTCACAGCAATGCTGATAGGTCCAGATACCATTTGATAGCATTATTCACTCTTCCCTTTTAAGTCTGCTAGGACAAGGGCAGATAATGACTCTTTTGGGGGCCAGAGAGAGCCCCAAGGAAATTCTCAGAAGGGTATCAGCAACATGTTGAACTTTCCAGTCTTTGAAGTTTTTCTCAGCCACCAATTTATTTTCAGGAATTCTCCTTTGTATCCACAAGGCTGGTGGCCTGATCAATTCTGGACTCGGGGTGGAAAGAAAGAACTGACTCTTGATTGCTGTGCTCCAACTTCATTCCTTCTTTGCCCCATCTCTACTCATATCCCAGACCCACATCACACATGTCTACAAGCACGCATGCACAAGCATGAGCATGTGCATGTGTGTGTGCGTGTGTGTGTCCGTCTTTCTTTCTGTGTGTGCATAGGCACATGCAATAATGAAAGATTTCAGGAATCATCTGTGATATTGAAGATAAAACACAAAGATCCTACTTCAACTCATGAGGCTCATAACCACAAACTTGTTCCTATGCTTTAATTAGCTGTTCATATTATTCTGTCCTCCCAAGAGTTTGTTAATTTATATCTTTAAAGTGCTTTAACTTTTCACAAGATTTTAGCTGAAATACCTAAGATGTTAGCATATAAACAAAAACTCCTGAATGGAACACATAAGTTGCAATAAACAAGAAAACCAAGGGTACAGAAATTCGAATCAGATACAAGTCTAAAATGGAGTCTGAGCTGTTCTGTGTCTTCTCTTCCTCTCACCATATAAATGCTTGCTACTTTTTATTATGACCTGGAAAAGGACACCTTTGTTAAAAGTTTCCCTTTTAACTGAGGTAAAAATATACTAACTGTTGGAAGAGTTTCATATATAGGAACAGAGACACTACTCCCTGTGCCCTATAAAAAGTATAGAATATGATGGGTCGAAGAGGGCTTCTACAGCTCTAGGAATAGAAAAATGTATCTTTGTGGCCCATTTTCTCCATTATTGGGGTCCACGTAGGCTAAAAATACTCACCACGGCACCCGTCAGAAGGTCAGAAGATCTATTTTGGGACAAACAGGATGCACTTCCTCTTAGGTAGGGATTGATGGAGGCAGCACAAGAAGGGTCTGCAGGGAGAAAGGGGAACTTATGTGATGGAGGGTTCCATTTCCCACACTCGCTTGTTTCACACATTCACACAACCTTTATATATCAGTCATAGAGGGATACAGTTGCTGCCTCTCTAGGCCCTGTATCCTACTAGACAACAAACTCACTTACGGCAATGAACACAGAGACTCTCTTTTCTTTTTCCCACCCCCCCTCTCTATTGCAAGTATCTTTTCCTATATGGAACAATCTGAGATTGCTCACTAGTGAGCTGCCTTTACAGTTTCATACGTGCTCTAGTCAGAGTGATGGCCATCCAGGATCCTAATCGATTTCCTTTTGCTTTTCAAATACAATGAATTAGCGACCACATTTTCAAACAGAGCACATATCTACTGCCAGAAGTGAATTTTGCACAGAGGGAGATTTGTGCATGTCCTGAGGTGGGAAAGGGAAAGAACATCTTGCTGTTTCTTAGTTACACCTGTATAGAGAGTTGTGCTATGCCCTATTTTATACACTAGCTCTGTGGTAATTTATACACTACCACTGTGATTTTTGGATTGAATTGAAAATTGGAGCAAAATTTCTATGTGTAATCTGAGACAAAGTTCCTTTTCCATCAACATCGGTTTTGGAATTTAAAACTCTAACACTGCTGGATGAATCTTAGCTGTATCATGAAAGTAACAATATTTAGTTAATGTAAAAGAACTGGTGAGATGGGCCAGCAGGTGAAAATCACAGAGGTAATTAAATCTGAAAGTGTTCATCTTAGAAGCACTGTTATCCACTTGGTCAAAGGGATGGCAAAGCTGTTTCATGAACTTCGCTGGCAGCATGCTCTGGTTATGGGCATCCACACACAAGAACATGTAGAATAACTAAGTGTCTACCCAAATACAGAATATTGATATGAAGTAATTATGAATGTTAATCACAACTGCAAAACATCTTCACAACAATGTTTCACTAAGATTTGACCAAACAAGTTAGCCTAGCCAGGAGGATGTATAAATTTAACTGTCACCCATCTGCCTACTCAGGTCTGTTCTTTCTCCTCTATAGTGTTCTGATTTTGAGTTTCATTCTGTTCCTTTTGCTTTGTGGTAGAACACTGGAAATAATCTGAGATTTCCCAATCGAACACTTTCAGTTGGGAAATGAAGAGCTCCTGGGGGACAACATTTCTGCCCAAACTAAAATGATGTGGATGACTAAAGAAGTGACTGAAGAACCAGATAGTACACGTCACTCTAGGGGTCTATTTCTACGTGATTTCACAATGCGGAAGTCCAGTGAATTAGATTCATCCTTTGACAACTCACTCTAAACCTGTTGTTAATATTGTAATCAGCTGATATTAATATGTTAATCTATAGTTGAAAGCAAAATTTAAGCTGAATCAATTTTCCATTTATATAGTATTTGCAGATTGGGTTTAAGAAAATAAGAAAATGTATGCTCTACTCAACACTCAGTAATGATTGAAAACAATATTCCACAAAAATAATATGTAGAAGCAGCTTCAGATTGATAAAGTGTAAGAATATGAAAAACCATTTTCAGCTGTGATATTCTTGGGTCCCTGCCCTAGCCACGCCCACTCCCATAACCTCTGACCTGCCCATCGCCATCTTGGGACCTCTCTCTTTCTGCTTCCTTAGCGTGCGCACGCGTTTTCTCTGTCTCTCTCTTCTTTTTGTAGCCTCTCTCTAACCGTTTTTTAAGATAACAAGCTGTAATTAGATATTTTCTATTTCTATCAGAGCATAAAACAGTCCTTTCTCACTACTCCTATTTACTATTATCCACAAAGTCCCAGGTTATTTTTTTAAAAAATACAACATAATTAAATAAAAGAAATCAAGATACAGAAGAAAGATGTAAAGTCCTTATCTTAGTTGCTGTGAATAGACACCATGGCCAAGGCAACAGATAAGAGAAAGCATTTCACTGAAAGTTTGACTAGTTTTAAAGGGGGAGTCCAGGGTCATTATTGCAGGGAAGAAATCAGAAGGGAGGCAGACACAGAGTGGACGAGGTGGGAGATGGATGGGCCTATCCACCCTGTCTCAGGAGCATGCTGCTTTCACTTTCCAGAGCAGCCAAGTACCACCGACCTTCAGAGAACCAGCCAGTGAGGAAGCTAGCTGCAATACTCCCGGTCCTTTATATCTTTAAGACAGCGTTTATTTGAATAACAATGGGTGCCAGAATCTCATATATTAGAATATTTAGTTTCCAGTTGGTGGAACTGTTTGGAAAGAATTAAGAAGTGTGGCCTTGTAGAAAGAGGCGTCACTGGGGATAGATCTTGAAGATTTAAAAGCCTATGACATTCTCATTTCTTTCTGTCTTGTGCTTTTAAATGGCTTGAAAGACCCTCGAAGTTGGGAAACTCTCACTCAAGTCTCAGGATAACACGACCCCCCAAGTACTCACGAGAGACCATCCTTGCTGTAATCACAGGAGGTTTATTGACAAGAACCGGTGTGCTGGGGCAGAGACTCATATCCCATGCAGGGATAGAAGAGTTTGACCCCGAGTAGCTGACAGAAGGGTATTTAAGGGAAGAAATCACAACCCAAAGGGGGTAGGGAGGGCACCATTGGAAAATTTGGAAAATACCAATGATAATCACAAGGGGGCAACTCCCCGTTTCTCAAAATTGTTCTCAAGATTATAATCTAACTTCGTGGTCAGCCAGTTTCCGGAACAGAGTCACTGAACGGGCTAACCTAGATTTTTGGCTCTACTCTTCCAGCTAGATTTTTGGCTTTACTCTTTCTGCTAGATTTTTGGCTCTACTCTTCCTGCTAAGGGCCTGGATTTATCCGGGTCTTTCAGACTCAGCTACAACTCCATCTCCATACCTTCCTGACTGTCACCATACACCCTTGCCCTAATGGTCACAGACTCTAACCATCTAAAACTGTAAGCCCCACATAGACTCGTAAGCCCCACATAGACTCTTTCTTCTGTAAGTTGTTTGGGTCATGGTGTCTGATCAAAGCAATAACAATGAAACTAAGACAAAAACAATTACTCCCAAGCATGACAATTGAACATAGCGGACAATGCGGACTACTGAGAACTCAAGAACAATGGCAATGGGTTTTTGATCCTACTGCAAATAATGGATTTGTGGGAGCCTAGGAAGTTTGGATGATCACCTTACTAGACCTGGATGGAGGTGGGTGGTCCTTGGACTTCCCACAGGGTAGGGAACCCTGATTGCTCTTTGAGCTGAAGAGGGAGGGGGACTTGATTGGGAGAGGGGGAGGGAAAGGGGAGGCAGTGGCGGGGAAGAGACAGAAATCTTTAATAAAAAAAAATGACAAGCAACAAACCAAGCCAAGGATGAGCATCTATAACTAAGAAAAAAAAAAAGAAAATAAGAACCCATTAATTGGTAAATATAGAAAACAGAACATACTATCGTTATAGTGTTTACTGTTTCAAGATTTGAGGGACAATTTCAACAATTAAAGAAATTTGGATCTAAATAAACACTAGTATTCAGTATTCAGAGAATTTTTCAGTTATTTTTATGTATGTTCTTATGAAATCAGCATTCTAACTGCTGCTTGAGAGTTTAACATTAAAAATATAAGATTTAAGTTAAGTTGTTCCAGCCGGGTGGTGGTGGGGCATGGTTTTAATCCCAGCACTCAGGAGGCAGAGGTAGGATCTCTGTGAGTTCGAGGCCAGCCTGGTCTACAAGACCTAGTTCCAGGATAGGCTCCAAAGCTACAGGGAAACTCTGTCAAAAAACAAAAAAACAAAACAAAACAAAAAAAAACAGCAAAATAAAAGAAATACAAAAAGGTTAAGAGGTTAAGTTGTTCTTACACTCTAGATTCAAATTAAAAGAAAAACATGCTTGATTGTAGAAGAAAAAGTATAGAAAAATAATTTTCTTTAATCATTTTGAAAAATAAAACCTATCTGTTTAATTCAGTATAGCTTTGACTTCACTTGACAATGATTGCCACTGTGAGACTATCAAGAAACAAATCCTTTAAGAAAATAAAGTCACAAGAAAGCCACTCTCCTGGTGGTGGTGGCACACGCCTTTAATCCCAGCACTCAGGAGGCAGAGGCAGGCAGATCTCTGTGAGTTTGAGCCCAGCCTGATCTACAAGAGCTAGTTCCAGGACAGACTCCAAAACCACGGAGAAACCCTTTCCAGAAAGAAAGAAAGAAAGAAAGAAAGAAAGAAAGAAAGAAAGAAAGAAAGAAAGAAAGAAAGAGGGAGGAAGGAAGGAAGAAAGCCCCTCTCACAAAACTCACAAACAGATGAAAGTCATTATCACATAATTTTAATGAGCTGATTATCATTAGTGAGAGGTTTTGAAGGCAGGCAGGAGGTATCTTGCCATAAAGAAACACCAAAACCACAGCAACTCACATAAAGAAAAATATTTTCTTGGGGGTCGGCTTACAGTTCAACGGTTTAGTTCATTGTCATCATCACAGGATGATGGCATTTAGGTAGTTGTGCTAGAGAAGTAACTGAGAGTTCTACATCTGCATTAAAAACGTAACAGGAAGAGAAAGTGAAACTGGGCCTGCCTTGAGCATCTAAACTACAATGCCAGTTCCCAGTAACACACTTCCTCAACAAGGTCACACCTACTCCATCAAGGCCACACCTTCTAATAGTGCCACTCCCTATGGGGGCCTTCGTCTTTCTTCCCTATCTTTTTCCTCTACCTGATACCCTTTGCCACGTAATTCAACAGTTAGATCCTCTTCTCATTCAGTCTTTCATATTTTGGACTCCTAGATTCTTCAATGCAGAGCTAGCAGGAATCTTTAACTATAATTTACTCAGTTTCTAATTGTTTTTCATCACAATACTGCTACTGGCTTTTAAAAAGTTTGCTTTCATACAATAATTTTAGATAATATAGTTTTCCTCCCATAACCTCTCCCACTTGCCTGCCCACACAGCTTAGTTTTCTCTCTCTCTCTCTCAAAAAGGCAAAAAAATGCTCATACACACACAGACACAAACACAGACACAGACACACACACACACACACACACACACACACACACACACACACCAGAACTCCAATCAAACAAAAATGACAAAAAAAAAATACTAAATGAAAACAAAACAAAGAAGTATACAAAACCACTGTTCAGATTTTATTGAAGACTGTTGAGGACTGGCCTTGACAAAAATACTTCTTACCAAGTCAGGGGTGTGGGAATTTTAGAAATATAAGTAAAGAATATAAAAAATGCATAAAAATTAAAAGAACAGAAGCCATAGAAAGTTTGGGAGGCTATTTTTGTGACTGAAATCCTGAAACCTCCAGCTTTTATTTTTCCACAACTTTTTTACCCAATATAAATGGGGGGGGGGGTTGAGAAGGTAACCAAAGACTTCATTAACTTGATACAAAGGATAACTCAACGCAGTCAATCATTTTATCATTCTGAGGCATCAAATCATTAACATTCCGTTGTCTAGGTAGCAGAGGTGCTCTGAATCAGTACCCACATCCTGAAGGCTGCTTTTCCCTAGGTGACCTCAGAGTTACAAAAGAAGGAGCAGAAGTAGATTTCCATATCCTGACCACTTGTCAGGACAGAAGGCAGCTATGTTAATTTCAGAAGAACCAAGTCATCACAGCCTGAGATGGGATGTGTAATTATGCCTGTCAATCTCCAAACTCTCTGACTGACCATCAGACAAGGTGGAAATGGGCCGGCATTTTCCGGCCCCCACAAAGACTAACTAGAAATAAACAAAAACATTGTTTTTAATTTGACCTAATTTGTAAAATTAGATATTTTAAATCCCAACCTATATATTCATTTATTCTAAATCACTTTTGGTAAAAATGAGCAATCTATTATTACCACAATTTTCAACATGACATGGCAGCATACTGACAGCTACTGAAATTATTACCTATCAATTTAAATACTTTTCTATATTTCAAGAACAAAAAAACCCCAGCTCTAATGGCGTCTAATATTTCCAATGGATTTTACTGACAAACTAATCACCTAAGCTAAGGTGGAAAACAAATAGTTTTGGCTTTTCTTCAGTTTAGTTTCCCCTGGTTTTGATGGTATAACTGGACTTTGCAGTACCCTGGATATATTTTCTTAAGATGTATTTACTAGAGTGGAGCATGGGAGCCTCAAATCATAAACACCAAGGCAGCCAGGGCTACAGGGGTTCTGTCACTAAAACAAATAAATAGCAAACAAATATTTTTTAAAAAATGCATAAGTTCACTGAATGTTTAAAACTTAAAGGTCTTAGGGTTGAAGAGCATCTTGGACAAGTAGGTGACACAATGGAAGAATCAGAGGAGCAGTTAAATCGCCTGTGAGGTTGCATCTTTGAGAAATAACACCCATGAAGATAACACAGGGATGCTTAAGTAAGACCTGAACAAATATGACATAATAGACAATCTAAAATGGAAGGACAAGCTCTCTAGTCGCCCCAATTGTTGATAAAGAGCAAAAGGGAATTAAGAATGCTGAGATCTGAAGAAATAATAACAATCTTCCTCAAGAAAGAGCCTGCTGAATAGTTATCTAATACCAATGAACAAACCTGAAATCATATACAAGTAAACATTACACAGAGAAAGTGATATTTATTTAAGAATAATTTGTTATTTATATGGATGATTTCAGGGCTGACCACTTTGTCACACAGGTTGTCTCCAGTACCTCCACATGAACTGCTCCTTTGGCAATCTTAGTATGAGTTTGAAGAATGTTTTAAATTTTCATTATAATTTCTGTACATGGGAATTTGAATCATAGAAATAGATTTCCAGATGTTCATTTACTATTAAGGTAAAAGACAAGCAATATTAGAGCTAATGACTCAGCAACTGTCTTCTCTCATACTATGATAATTTATCTGGTAGTTTTGGTTACTAAAATATAAATGATTTTTCTTTGTTTTTTATTGATTTTTTTATTGAGCTCTACATTTTTCTCTGCTCCCCTCCCTGCCTCTCCCATTCCCTTCAACCCTCTTCTAAGGTCCCCATGCTCCCAATTTACCCGGGAGATCTTATTCTACTTCCCATGTAGATTAGATCTATGTATGTCTCTCTTTGTGTCTTTCTTGTTGCCTAGGTTCTCTGGGATTGTGATTTGTGGACTGGTATTCTTTGGTTTATATTTAAAAGCCACTTATGTGTGAGTACATGTGATAATTGTCTTTCTGGGTCTGGGCTACCTCACTCAAAATGATGTTTCCTAGCTCCATCCGTTTGCCTGCAAAATTCAAGATGTCATTATTATTATTTTCTATTCCCATTGTGTAAGTGTACCACATTTTCCTTATCCATTCTTCAGTCAAGGGGCATTCATGTTGTTTCCAGGTTCTGGCTATGACAAACAATGCTACTATGAACATAGCTGAGCACATGTCCTTGTGGCGTGATTGAGCATCTTTTGGATAAATACCCCAAAGTGGTGGTATTCTTAAAAAACAATTCCCGGGTGGGTTGGCGGAGCCCGCCATGAGAAAGCAGCTACAGGAGGGCACACTTCCTTGGCCCACGGTGGCGACAGGGAACAGACATGTAAACACAGGAAATAGCCATAAGTATTTATTAAGGAAGAGGGAGAAAGAAAGACAGAAAAAAGATAAAAGGAGAGAGGAGAGATAAAAGAAGAGAGAGACAGAGAAAACGCGTGCGCACGCTAAGGAAGCAGAAAGAGAGGAAGGGTCCCAAGATGGCGATGGGCAGGTCAGAGGTTATGGGAGTGGGCGTGGCTAGGGCAGGGGCCGAAAGAATAACAAGTGGTATTACTGGGTCTTGAGGAAGGTTGTTTCCTAATTGTCTGAGAAATTGCCACACTTACATCCAAAGAGATGATTTTTTTATATCTCTGTAGACAGGAGAGAGATGGGGAGGAAGGTCTCAAAGAAATGAGTATCTACCTACCCATTGCTGCTACCTTGTCTAACAACCCTGATGCCAAAACCTGTCCTCAAATCTTTTGCCTGTGAAGAATATTTTCTAGCAAGTGACTAAGAGGGAATTTGTCTTCCTCAGAGTCTAAAAAGACAGCCTGATAGCATTTAAATAATTCAGAGCAACTCCTTGAAATTCAAACCAGAAGGGAAAATATAAATATGTGAAATGAAATGCCATAAAAACTCTCATCTTCATTTTTGGTTTAGATAATTCAGAAATGACAAGAAGAGTCTCTGGCATGGTAATTTTCCATTCTGTAGTGGCATAAATCCCAATCACATACATACTTGGACATTTATAGGAGTAAGGGTCACACTTATTTCAGAATAGAGACCAGCTTGTAATACATCCTCATCTTCAGGGCTATCTCTGTTGTCTCCATGTGAGCTGCTCCTCTGGTGATTTTAGTGTGGGTTTGAGCAAGTGTCCTTGTGGGTGTGAAAAATACAACTTACATTTTCATTATAATTTGCATATATGAATGAAATTTGAATCTTAGGAATAGATTTCCTGAGGTTCATTTACTATTAAAGGTAAAAATTAAACAAGTTCTGTAAGTTTTCAAAGGAAGATTAAAGTTAGATGGAAGGGTGACATTGTATTCTTATTAGAGGGGGAAAGATAGCCTAATAATATTGTATAACCATTAGAAATAAGCTAAGTAAACCCTCGCAGTGACCATTTCTTATCAATCTGTAACACCTTCACTGTTGCAATTACAAGTCTGTAGCATTCCTAAGAATTGTAACATATATTTTGTATTAGTTGTATCTGTATGAAGAAACAGAACAGACTAAGGTAAATGCTATTGTATTTTCTGCTCACACACTATAGCTGGAATTAAACAATATATTAAGAACATTTATGTTCTCTGAATTTATAAATATTGAACTCTCTAGATGGTGAACATTTCTGAGTATTGTGATTTTCAATGATCACATATTATAGTCTTATCACAATTTAGTTGTATTTGCAAGAGGCAATGCATTGAATTTTTCTTTTAACAAACATAATGGCAAATACTGAATACAGCTGTGCATGGTAGCATGTAATTGGCATTCTAGCTGTTTAGTGACACAGGCAAAAAGATCATTCCCACTTTGAAGCCCTGCTGGGTTCTACAGTTCCAAAGCAACCAGAGATACATTAAAACCTTTTGTACTAAAATAAGCATACATTAAATTAATATACCCTCCTAAAATCTTTACAATACTATGCAAGACATTTTAAAGATTGCATCAGTGTGTTCATATTAATAACTTGTTCAAAGTGCAGTAGTTCGTTTAGGTTTCAAGTGAATGGTGGGCAGTGAACAGCACTGTGTCTGCAATGGGAATAGTGAGAAAATACTCTGACACGTGGCTTATCACATGTTTCATCTTTTTTTCTCCATATAACACTAGACTTACAATGCAATAAACATCTTGGGTTCGTATACTATGCTTTATATTTCCTTCTCACCTATGGCAAGCAAAAGAAGACAACTTATCCAGCCATTGAATTAAAATCCCTTATTAATAATAACACATGTTAAAAATAAAAGTGACCACAATTCATTGACCACTTAAAATGGCGACTAGTTGTTAGTTAACAGGTGACTATGCCTGTGAGTGCTGGTAAAGAGACACAGTACCGAGCAATTAGACAAATTGGCATAGATTGAAAGTGATAAAACCTGAGTCTTACAAACCTGAGCTCACTGATTGGTTAGATTGGCTGGTCAGTAAATAGCCTGTGTCCATCTCCCCAGAACTTGTTCTACAAGTAGACACCGGCCCACACTTATGTTGTGATGAACTGTATCCTTAAAATAAAAAAATCATGTGTTTAAATTCTACTCATTAGTACCACAAAATGTGACTCTATTTAGAGAAATTGTAAGTTAGAATGTGGCCTTCCTGCAGGTTCTAATCCAATCAAACAGGTTAGTGGCCTTAACCAAAGACAAAGACAAAAAAGAGAACAAAACAAACAAACCAAACCAAACAAAACAGCTAAAAGCATTTATTCTTCTCCATCACATTATAACTTGAGTGCAATTTCCTTTCCTTAGACTCCTCCCATTTCCTTCCCCACACATCTCCTCTCCCTCAGATCATTCCTCTTCCATTACTATTAAAATAAAAAAAAAAGGAGTAGGTCTTTCAGGGATATCAACCAAACATAGCTGGGCACAACCAGATAAGACTGGGTGTTATTCCTTGGAAACTACAGCTCCCAGACTTCTCCTGGATTACTGTCACCTGTGTGCGCGCTGGCCGCGCCCAGGTGAAGGCCACTCCTCCCAGACAACCTTGCGCCCCCCGTTAAAAGCGAAGGTCCACGAGGCTTCGCTCTCTTGGCCCCTCTCTTGGCCCTTTTCCCCCTACCCTTGTGTGTCTGCATGTCCCACCCCTTACTGTGTTCCCCTCTCCCCATTAAAGCACACCCACGTGGGAGCCGCGTGTCCGTCTCTTCCTTTTGCGTCTATCCTGTGTTTGTCCACACACCCACGCCGCCGCCGTTTTTAAAGGAATAATACTGGGTACATACCCTCTTATCAAAGCTGGACAATGCGTCATATCTTTGCCTTCAAATTTCCTGATGTCTTTGTTTCTTACAGCTGAGTAATTCTCCAATGAGAAAAAGTACCATATTTTTCTTTACCCATTCCTCAGTTGAGTTACATCTAGGTTGTTTCCAGTTTCTGGTTATTAAGAATAATTCTGCATTGAACATGGTTAAGCAAGTACCCTGGTGGTATTGATTGTCCTCTGAGGATATCCCAAGAGAATTTTCCCACTATCAATGTGTGAGAGTTACTACCTGACTTAAGCTTTAGAAATGTCTTTTTTTACAAACACGAATGCCATGTTTGGGACACGGATGTTAATAATTGGAAGACTGTCTTGGTTGATCTTTCCTTTGATGAGTATAAAATGTTCTTCCTTTTTCCTTTTGATTAATTTTTGTTTGAAGTCATTTCATTGGATGTTACAATAGCTATAACAATTTCTTTCTTAGGGACATTTTCTTGGAAATTCTTTTTGCAACCCTTTGCTCTGACAGAATGTCTACCTTTGATGTTGAGATTTGCTTTTTGTGTGCAGCAGATGAATCATATGGATCTCTGTGAGTTCAAGGCCACCCTCCCTGGGCTACACAAAACGTTTAAATCACTCCTAAAATTGTTTTGTTTATTTACGCAGTGTTTAGTACGCTTCGAAGTGTTAAGGGTACACCTCTGAATACTTCATGTTCCCAGAGAGTGTTCAGCCTGGGACTTGGAGAAAAGATGACACAAATATATAATTAAAATGTATAATTTAGGCGTTGTAGGATGGCTCAGCACTCAAGTTGGTAGCCTCAAATGTGCCTTCCACTCCAGCTCTACAGAATGTTATCCAGGCCAGCGGGATACAAACTGTGGTCCCTGCTAAACCTAGGGGAGAGGAATGAAAGGGACAAGACACAGGAGAAATGACGGCAAGACAGGATTTCTGATCAAGCCATTTCGTTTATTATTTCCTCAGAAGTTGTTATATAGCAAAGGGGCAAAGGGGGAGGGAAGGGTGTCAGGGGGGAGGGAAGGGTGTCAGGATACTCAGGTCTGCTGGAATTCAGGTCCGGAGACTTCCCTAGCTGATAAGTAAATACCGAGTGTCTGTGATTGTTGACTAACAAAGGAAATGCTAATAGATTCCTGAGCCTGGTGCTTGCAGGTCTCTGCTAGGAGAAAGATGCCAGGTTGATTTCCTAGACCCTGCAGAGGGGATACAGGTAAATATTTTTCTTAACTTGTGAGCTTAAGATGGCTGTAAACAAAATGCAGATCTCAAAATACAGGTCTTTGCTTCCGGCAGAATGTGATGCCCTCTTCTAGCCTCTGCAGGCACCTGCATGCACATAATCACACGTAGACATAATGAAACATTATATTTATTTTTGTATGGGGAATGTGTGTGTAAATATTTTATTTGCAAATTTTAAAGCAATACAATACATAGTATTTAAAAGTTAAAATAAATCTTTCGAAAAGAGAATAATATGTAATGTCTAAATTGAATTTACATATCTCTAATAGGAGACAATGGTATGTCTATTTCAAAGATAAACTTGTTTTCAAGTTTTTAGAATTTACTTATCTATAAGTATCACATAATGACAATAACTTTCAAATTTCAGCCAAATAGTTCATGGAAGATTTTAGGTTAATTGTATAAAAACCCCAACGTTATAGTCTCTTTGGTATGGGAAGGTACTCTATAGGCTAGCTAAAGAGAAATATGGACACCAGCCCAGGCAAAGAACCTTTGCTTCACAAAATACTGGTCTGCAAAATATGCTCAGGCAATGGTGGTACAGAGCTGGTGGGATTAGCCACCCACTGTCTGATTTGACTTAAGGCCCATCCCAGGAGAAGGAATCTGTACCTAGCACTGCTTGTGCAACCAAGAACCTAAGACTAGATCGCTCAGAGACCTATGGTAAAAACTCAACACTACTGGTCCAATAATAATAATAATCAAGGAAATGATTCCTAATTGTTTTCTGCCTTACTCATCAATTCCTTATCCATTCATTATCAGAAAGCTTCCTCTGGCAGCAGATGAGACTAAATGTAGAGAGCCACAGCCAAAACCAGACATTACGTGAAGAGAAAGGCTAAATTTGAGATCTACATCAAATCTCTACCCTAAGAACATGGAGAATCCAACAGAATAGGAGGCAGGTAGTAAGAGCAAGAGAGAATGGTGGATACCAGGAGAACAAGGGACTCTGAACCAACTAAGAAAGCCACATATGAACTTACAGAGACTGAAGTAGCAAGCACAGGGTATACATGGTTCCACACCAGGTCTTCTGCAATTATACTATAGCTATTAGCTATATGACTATATTAGCTATATTAGTTATATGACTCCTAACTTTGAAAGTAAGTAGGTCTCTGTCTCTTCTGCCTGGTCTTGAGACTCTTCCTCCCACGAGGTTATCACATCCAACTTCAATATGATAGTTTTTGTTTCATGTTATTACATTTGATGTTGCTATGTTTGGTATGTTCTCTTAGAAGCCTGTTCTTTTCTAATGAGAGACAGAAGAGGAGTGGATCTGGAGGGAAGAGGTATGGGAAGGAGCTAGGAGACGTAACTATAATTATGCGGGGAAGGAAAACTATAATTTGGGTATGTTCTTTGAGAAAAGAATCTATTTACAATAAAAGAAGAAATAGCCTTAAAAGTTTGAAAAGGTTTTAAAACATCTTCCATTCCTTGAGTCTGTTCCTAAGGAATAATGATTATTGAGGTAACATGTTAGATAAAACACTTCATAATTTCAGTTGTGGGTTCTTTTTTAACTGAAAAGTAAATCTTCATCCAAGTTGCCTTTTCACTATTTCCAGATTTCTGTGATATTTTTGTATTCTGTTCCACTAACTTAAGTTTCTATCCTTTCAATTCCAGTCTTGATGCTGATTACTGTAGCTATATTAAAATCTAAAAACTCAAAGACAACATGGAAATCTATTTTTAAAATGAGAGCCCTACAGCCTGAATGCCTAAGAATAGACAACACTATTTTTTCCCTTGCCTCCGAAGTGAAACTAAACAAAGAAAAGGATTTTTTATTAAACACAGGAGTTTCAACATTGGTGTAGTCCAAACATCAATGTGATGACATTTAGACATAGATCCTTTGGGAGTAGGATTCATGAGTAGGTCATGAGGATGGAGCTCTCATAAAATTGCTAATGCCCACTAAAGAAGAGGTCGAGAAGATGCTTCCTTTCTCAAACTCTCTGTCATTGTAAGATGATTCTCTACACAGAATGATCTATAGGTACCCAAGAACTGTGAACATTTGATGTTCTTGATTAAAACACAATGCTATATTAACTCAGTATCCCAAAACGAATGAGAGACTTTCTTAGAAAAAAAAAAAAGGGAAAGAAACCACATCTTAATGTATTTATATACCTTTATTTTCTGTTTTGGAATGAAATATGCATAATACAAAATTAAATATTGTGATTTGTTAAATAAGTCATCAATGTAATTAAATATATCATATAACATTTATATTACAGAAATTGTTAATTTAAAAATTACTTTCTTTAATCATATCCTAGTTACATGCATACAAGTTTACAGGTTTAGTTGTTGCTTAAAACATAAATATTATTATTCAAATCCTGTTAAACCTGCAAAGCAGTGGCATTCAGGTCACATTAATAGAATAGGTTAGCACTTCTTTTGATGTACACAATACAGAAATATTGAAATAATGGCTACTAAAATTCTGTTTTAAAATATGTAAGAATTCAGGAAGAGAGAGGTGTTTGAAGTTGAACTATGAATCTGATATCCGGAACTGCTCAGGAACTCAAACTGATGGTAATCTTCATGACCAGCTGACAGTTATTGGTTCATCAAGGTACACATTCATCTGTCTCATGTTAATTATCAGTATCTAAAAACAGAAAGTGAAATCACAATTAATTGTTTAATTACAATTTTATTTTCCCTGTCATTTTTTAAAACGAACACTATTTCCATCTCAGGGTATCTGTAAGTTAACAGTTACAGTTTTTTCTTAGTTGATGATGGTATTCATACATAATTTTTTTTGTGTGTGTGTGTGGTTCTCACAGGGCAGGGGTGTTTTAATTCACAGCACAGTTTAGAGTTCTTCATAGCCAGGAAGTCAAGATGGAACTTTTAAGTTGGCCACTTAAAAGAGCAAGTGACATCCCATTCACAGTAAATAGTAGCAACAATGGCTACATGAATTCTTTCTAGGGATCAACGCACTTTGTCTCCATACAGACTAAGACAGAAGCTCGGGATGGAATAGTGTACTGTGTCTTCCCACATAATAAACATGATCAAGACTAACTCCACAGACATGCCCACAGGCCAGCCTCGTCTAGACAATATCTCATAGAGACTCTTTTTTAGGTGATTCTGGGGTCTGTCTAGTTGGTGATATCGTCCTTTTTTCAAATACATGGCCTTTGTTTTCTTTAGTTGTTGTTACTTACAAAATGTTCCAAAATAGCTAAATGAAATTTTCACAGTCTGTATAATGTCACTCATATGTATTTTTTCAGGTCTGACTATTTGGTAATGGATAACTGACATATGTGATTTTGGTGTACATATTAATTCATGCATGGTAGTTATTGACATAGACTTACAAGGAACTGTTGGTAGCTGCTATTTTAAATGAATATATATTTTTTAAATAATTGAAGTAATTTTCTTAGCATTTAAACTTATAATTTCAAGGAATTGTAATTAATGAAGCAAACTTCTTTTGAAAAAGTATGCTTTGGGCTGGAGAGATGGTTCAGCAGTTAAGAGCATTGCCTGCCCTTCCAAAGGTCCTGAGTTCAATTCCCAGCAACCACATGGTGGCTCACAACCATCTGTAATGAGGTCTGCTGCCCTCTTCTGGCCTGCAGGCATACATGTAGACAGAATATTGTATATATAATAAATAAATTAAGTAAAAAGAGAAAGAGTATACTTTTAAATGGTTTAACTGTCCCAAATGAACTTGAAATGCCACGTTAGAATCCCTCATCTGATCCTGTTCAGCTGTCATTATGTCCTTCATTTTTGTATCAAAATATGAGATTTATTTACCATTGCTAAATAAAACCCAGGAAAATATTTAAAAAGTCATCTTTTTTTAATCAATCTAACTAAAAATAGGCAACACAACACAATTTATTTTAAACTGTAATTAATGACCATTAAAATATGGACCGTGGAGAAACATTTTGTTTTGGCATGGAAACTGTTTCTTGGTTTTCTACCTCTGACCAAAGAATTAATAAAGTAGTATCATCTTGACTAGGAATTTTATAAGCAAGTACAATTTTTACAAACAAAATATGTTTGAGGGACTAAATTATCAACTTTTACCAAGGAAGGGCATCAAATATTCCAAACTGCTTCCCATGCTGACATAATTTAAAGAAATTTAGGATAGTTTAATGTCAAAGTAGTAGAAAGACTAAATTCTAAGTTGATGCAGAAATCCAGTATGCGGAGGAGACCTCACTATCAACACTGAGTATTCAGGCTCAACTACAGGAGCTACAGCCACGGTGTCATTAAAGTTTCACAATCTGGGAAATCCTCTAAAACCTAAGATTGTGCAAAGTTTAAATGTCTGTCTTAAAATTGAGGTTGTGCAACCTGTTACTCCATAAATTAAGTGCACTTCAAGTGATTGATTGATTGCTAGCTCTTTTCATACAACATCAAATTTGAAAAGTATGTTTTCTTCACAGTTAGAGTCATGAAGACATGACCTTAATCAAAGGAAACACAGTTAACTGATTTCTTAAATAAATATCTTGTATTAAATCCACACCTTTGAGTCACAAATTCATACAAGTAGGATGTGAAGGAACTTGAGAGACTACATACTTCTACATATTTGCCAAACTTAGAATAAAGATCTATAATTATAGTGGAAAATAAAAAGACATTGTAACCACAGGTGCTGTTCTGACTCAAGACTCCAGATGTCTGTGTCAGAGTCTCTATTGCCTCATGATAATATGCATGGTGCTAAGCAGAGCTACATTAATTTTGAAAGAACTTCACAGAGTTTTTTTTTTTTTTTATGAAAGACATATGCAACGCTCAAAGGTAAACCTTTCTATTGAAGACAGTACTTGAGGAATTGTTCCTTGTGATAGTAATTTGGTATTTTAATCTAAATTAATCTTGCTTATTTCATATGAGGAAAATTATAAAATAGCTGCCATTAACTTGAAGATAATAACATAAGAATAAATATGAAGGCGTAACAAGATTGAATAAGTGTCAAACACCACATTTAATTTTTTTATTTTGGCCAGGCAGTAATGGTTCATCCTTTAATCCCAGCACTCAGGAGGCAGAGGGGTTCTCTGTGAGTTCAAGGCCAGCCTGGTCTACAAGAGCAAATTCCAGGACAGGCTTCAAATCTACAGAGAAACCCTGTCTCAAAAAAACTAAAATGAAAAAAAAAAAAAGTCACTGTGTTTACTCCTGGCAATGACCATGAGGAGTCGTGCAGATGTTTTACAGAGGCATGCTTCTGTCAAGCACATCCATATGTCACTCACCTCTTTGGCTGCTTCTTGCGTGAATGAAGGTTTTAGTGAATTTCCATCATAAATCACAGTAACGTCAGAGACACTGGCTGTGCCTTTCCCCCACACATAGATGTCTCCCAGCAGCATCTCATATTTGTTTATATACCCTTTTTTCAGTATAGTGCTTGTCAACGTTGTCTAGAAAAGCAAAGACAAAGAAGTAAATACTCCATTTAAAAATTCAAGTAAATAGCCAGAAAAATACATAGCTGTGAACCAAAATGAACCTCATTGTATAGCAAATCGTGATTCAAGTATATTAAGTCATGTGTTTTATATAATCAACAGAAATTAAACTCCACACATTTCTAGTAGCATTGATTATAGAAGGTATTACGTACTTGATTTAGATTGAATCCTATCAAGGTGTATAGATCTCTTTCATAAGTATCTGTGGAGAGAGAGAAATATGAAGTGATTTTATTTTTCAAAAAACAATAGTAAATACTACCATTCTTATTTTTTTTCTTTCTAACTAAAAATGGAGCTATATTCTACTGATTCATTTCTAGCTAAAGTCAAACACAAAACATATAAAAAACGTTATTTGATCCATGACTTAATCTAAAGTCCATCAAACCACAATAAAAATATCGCTAACACTTACAAAAGACTTTCTGTGTGGCAAATTTTAGATACAGTAAGAGAAACACTGTAAGAGACATGAATTGTCATTATCATAATGATCATTATTTTTTCTGTTATTCTCATTGTAGAAAAAGGCAATCTGCTATAAGACAAAGACATGAAGAAACCAATTCTTCAGTGTAGGAATGCAGGGACACACTACCATGAATGGGGGAGCAGGAGGGGTATGTTTTTGGGACAGAAATCAGATTCTCCTGTTTTAAAGATAAGTACATTTAAAGATGAGTTATCTTCAAGCATTCAGAACGCACACTCTTAACAAAACTTTTATGTGTGCCTGATGCCAGTGGAGAGCAAGACATGCTGAAAGATTTAGCTATTTCTTGCAATGTTGAGACATAATTATGAAAATAATTTTTACATTATTTCATATGTTATGGTAAAATTAGAAACAATGACAACAAAAACTTATTGAATATAAAAAAAGAAAGGCAAAAAGAAAGACAAAACAAAAATCAGTAGTAATCCACCAAAGAGACGAAACATTTCATTCTGCTTTGCAGAGATCTGCTGATTTTAGAGATAAGTTTTGGGCATCAGTTATGCACACAGAACATAGCATGTTTGGCTTATTGACCTTCCATGTCAACGTAAACAGCACTGTGCTAGCTTCTGCTGTAAGTAAGTCCCGCCCACACATTTCACTTAATTTACCTTTTAATATGGGGATTAAGGAGTTTTAAAGTAAGAGAGGAGCCTTTAAGTTTTTTTTTTTTAATTGTGTGTACAGTTTCAAGCAATTTTATACTTTTAACTTTAAATGATGTGTCTAGTGTTGTGCTCAGCTTTTAAGTACAGCAAACACAATGTGGGGAAGATGCATGCCATCAGGCCCATTCATCTGGGGAATGGGAAACTCACCTATACTATCTCCATCGTCCCAAAATAGAGTTCCTTGCGCTCTTTGATTGTCATCTGCAGCAACGATGAGCTTCATGTAATTCCGTCGACTATAAGAAAGAAATATGTAATTCTATCCATGTTTACAGGCTAGGATATTTTATATGTTAGTCATATAAGAATATGAACTTGAATAGAAGTTAAGAAAACATTAAACAGAGAAAACTAAGACACTGGATGATAGTGATATGTTCTTGCAGGTTCATCAAATACGGTGGGGTATTTATAATAGAGAGGCTATGAAATGGCAAAGACATTGAAACCTTTAAATCCTCCTTTTAGTTTTCTATAATTCATATTTGTATTCTAGAAAGTCTTAGGAAAATATTGTTTTCAGTTCTAGTAATATAGTTCACTTAGACAGTTGGCCAAACACACATAAATCTCTGGGTGTGGGTGCTATTTTTACAGAAGCCAGGAAAGGTGGGCTACACCTGTAATCCCAGCACTCAAGAAGGAAAAAACAGCAGGATCAGAAGATTAAGGTTATCCTGTGCTACATAGCAAGTAAAGTTCAAGGTCTCTCTTTTTATGAGATCCTGCCTCAAATACAAAAAGTAAAAATAAAAAATAAACTAAATTAAAAACCCAAAGAAAATGCTTTTATGAGGTGTTATTTTCATGTCATATTTAAAAATAAAGATATAATGATCTTTCTTAGGCAGTAGTTCAAAAGATCAAGTATTCGTTCGCAAATACCTCTGCATATCATACACCGAGTCATGAAGATTCAGTTTGTATTTAGTCAGGAAAGCCTTATTTATAAACACTAGAAGACCATTTTTCATGAGTGTTCAACATTTATGCATGTTGCATGTGTAGAGGTACTAGCAATTTTCTTTTGAAATTACATTTTAAATAAATTTTTAAGTAGGTGATTCTCGAAGATAGGGTCAGACCTTGAAATGTTATTAATCACTGTCATTATTCATATATTACTGCTCATTATACTAAAGAGAAAGAATGTCCTTGTCCAAGCTAAGGATGGGTATTTAACTGCAGGACCCAGCAGAATGACAGTAGGGCATCCCAGTGGGACTACGGAGTAGGGGAAACTGAAGTTCATCAAAAGCCTCTTTTTCTGCCTTGCCTTCTGTTTATGATTAAGCACCTATGTTATTGCAGAAGGATCACAGGGGGAAAGGATAGATTCTTTCTAACTACTGACTTTAGAGCAGGATATATTACAAAATGAAATGACTGTCTTAAAAACAGTTCACTTACCTATAATATGTGCTCTGCCCGGGTTCTTGGCACGGTAGAATGTAACCTCCTCGGACATGTAGATTTATTTTATCATAAGGAGCTGAAAATGTTTGTTTTTGTCCTCTGACCTTTATATCTTCCCCCTGGTAAGGTGAAGGATGGGATGGATGGGCATGAAGCAATGAGTAATGAAGAATGTAGAATACACATTCATGAAGTCAAGCGTTACAGTTTTCTAGTCAAAAACTAACAAAACACAACGAGATATTTTTTTTTAAAAAAGAGAAATCATTTTTTTTTAAAGTGTATCCTTAGGTCCTGGTTACATTGTTATCCTCATATTGTTATTTGTTTTTAAGATGTCCTATGCAGAAATGTGCGGATTTTGCAAGGTTACAAAGATGAAAAACTCTATTAATCATAGTGGCCAAATTTTCTAACCAAAGGAGCAACGGATGTTTGTAGTATAGTATAAACTTTAGTGTTTACCTGCTAAAACAGAACAATACCTGTGTAAACACTAGAGTATAATAAATGATTTTCAATGGTATGTTAATTTGCTGTCAGTAATAATTAACAGCATATTACTAACTTTGAATTTTTTAGTGGAAAATAAACAGAATCAGAGCTTATATAATCATTCAAATATATATTTCAGTTTAGTTAACTTCTAAGAATTCTTATAAGACTTACCGTATGGTAATCAAACCACCGAGCATTAGGTACATAGCCGGTCACAGTGGTCACATACTAGAATTGAAAAAGAAAGTCATTGAAATCATTTAAAATCAAATCAAATCAAATCATTTTATGAATAAATACATGGTCACACTTACAGGTTCAAGGACAGGAGTCACCATAAAAGCTGGACCCCACAGGAACTGCTGGTATATTTCCCAGGTTTCCTTATCATCAAAGAACCTTCACAAAAGAATCGCAAAGTTTTCAATTAAGCCAAGGAACTTATTCTCTTCTGAACACCATAAAATGCTCATTCCAAACCCAGTTTGCTCTAAAGGCTTTTGTGGATTCAACTAAAATCTATGCTCATATATAGTTAAAGCAAAGAACTTCTTTGTTGTTTGAAACACAGTGTGAAACAGTATATACTTCTGAGTAAAACCAAATCATGTCTAAGTGTTCTCATAAAAAGGATTGTTAACGAGTATTTGAACAGTAAAATAACATGTAACTATGATGTAGGGTTTATATAGGGGAGTTAATACAGGTACTTAAATATTCATTTTGCCTAGTAAAGGATCAGTAAAATTGGAAGCAGAATGACAACAGTCTGCAAAAGTTTGTAAAACTTTTACTATATGGATGTTTATAATTTCTTTCTAAATTTTAAAAGAAAGGTTTTTCATTGATTTTTATTGAGTTCTACATTTTTCTCTGCTCTCCCTCCCTGCCTCTCCCCTTCCCAAGAAGGGTATTTATTAAGACAAGCTTTGTAGGTTTACATATGTAATCCCATACATGAAAGCTGAGGCAGGAGGATTGCCATGAGATGAAGACTAGTCTACGTGACATAATGAGTTCTAAGTATTCAAAGTAAAATCCTTTTTCCAAAGTGTAAATACTCTTAAAAACAAAAATAACAAAATTAAGAGAGGACTAGTGGTTTAAAAAGGCCACTTCAACAGCTAATGTACTAAGATACGATGTTAGAAGCTAGGAGACACACTGCTGGGTAGGGAATACGTAGTCCAAATAATGAAGATTAAAATGTCAATGTACTGGGCTAGGGGAGATTGCCTATCTTAGAGCTTTTTATATTGTCTGCCATGTCATTATATCATTAAAGATTCTTGCATATGTAAGTTGATTTCTAACATTGAAAAAGACGTTACAAATTTGGAAATAGACACTAGACAAAGACCGAAGCACTCTCAGTAGGGCAAAGGAAATGTTCAGAATCCATAACCATAGTATCAAATTTTAAAAATGCAAAAGGGATTAATCTTAAGTGTAAGAGTAGGATTTTCTATCTACATTCCCATTCCAAGTTTGGATTTTCTCTGGCTTGAGCTTGAACAAACCTTGTGACCACTGTCCCAGCCTTGTGGGTTCATATGCGCAGCTGCCTTGTGTGTGTTTTACTGTGGTCATCCATAACCTCTGTCTCTTGCAATCTTTCTACCTCTCCTACAGTAATTTCTGAGCTTTGGGGAAGTTGGTACTATATCAGTGTCCCACTTATGGCTGATCACCCCCACGGGTTCTTATTTGCCATACCTTTTAATCTTTAAACAAAAGGGAAGCATACAAGTGAAAATTATTTTGATAAGTTCATTTTGAGTACTAGGTCTTAATTTATATTACCCAGTTGTGAATTTTATTACTTTGTCAATAATAAAATTTGGCAGGCCACCACATTTAACTACTCAGTTAAAATCGTTGGAGACCTGAGAAGCAAAATGCCTTATGAATAAGTTAAAGTGGTATTCTGAAAATAAGTATTACTTTTTAATCATTAGGGCATTTTATATGAGAAATGTCTACGTTAGACTTATTCTATTAATGCTTTCTTAGCTCTAAATATATAGTAAAGCAACTACAAAATATTGTACGAGGATATATAATAGATTGAAGCAAATGAAAGCTGTTTGTGGAAGAATCAAACAGGTCTTGTACTTACTCATGCATTAGGGGTCTGATGACAGTGCCACCACTAACATGGACTTCATGCATCAGCGTGTAGAAATGGGGCAGCAAGGTGTATCTGATCTCTAGAACCTCCCGTGACATGTTAGCAAAAGTTTCATTCCAGGAAACAGGATCCTGCCTCTAAAAGAAAACATAATGAAACAGCCATGTTTCATTGTTTAAATCTTACCAGTCAAAGTGAAGAATAAACGTAACAAATTATTAGAAAAGTTTAGTACCAACTAGTACTTAATAGGATATGGACTCTAACTGTTCACAGTTTTCCGTGAAATTAAGCCCTGTATAATGGACTCAAAATAAGCCCGCAAATAAGTTAATAACTCTCAGTGTTTGACACTGCACAGAAATCTGTTCTTAAAACTCATGCTATCTTTTCTTGTTTCTCAATTTACCAACTTGTTCTTTAAATAACTGCTTTTAACTCTTCCCATTTCATTCATCAGTGCAAATGTCTCACACTTCTCATCAATTTAGTTTCCAGCTGATTGTTTTTTGATTGTTGCTCTATCCCAGTGTGGAATAAGTTCTATAGTATGAGATTCCCCTAACTCTTCCAGGATCTTATAGACCAGCTATAGTATGTGTGTTCCAGATCCAAGCCATGTGCCCTGAGTGTACTACAGGTCTTAAATGCATTAAAAAAAGATGAACTAAGTAAAATTTCATCAATATGAATATATTTAAAAAATTCATTTAAAACTTTGTCAAGTAAAATATGATTGAATCAAAAACAACAAACAATCAAAGGTTGTGTAGGGGAAAAACAAACACAATAAACCAAATAGACATAAAGTAGTAATTACATACTCTAGTAAATTGAATGTTGTGGTTTCTTGAAAATGGATAAAAAGCTCCAACTTGCGTCCAACGAGCACAGAGATGATATTCTGAATCATTGAAGAAACCACAGATATCGGCTCCAACCTAAAAGATGGTTATATTTAGTGCATATTAGTTATTGCTTCTTAATAGTTATAGACTACAAATGTAAACTGGATAGATCTACTTACATATGGTATCCCAAAAAGATTAAATTCCAGCATGCCTAAAAATTAGAATAAAAGATATTTTCATTTTATTAATGAAGATGCTCTCTTCAATGTAAGTTCTTATTCAATGAAAAATTTTGGTATAATAACGAATTATTCCCTTATAATCATACTTGTTGAACTCAGCTGTATTAATTATATTTTCTAAAATAAGAGAGCATATGCTTTAAGACAATAACACTATGACATAATTTAAACACAAGTAAGCTATAAGCACACCATGGTGAAACAAGACAAAATAGTAGTGTTTTCCTCACTTTCATTTTGAAAAATAAATTGTCTTTCTACTATTATTTAACCATCATCTACCATATAAAACAAATATAATTATTCTTATTAAGTAATATTAAAAGTGATGCCTTCAACAAAAGAGAATGCATGTAACTACTCAGTTGTCTGGTAAAGAATTATGCTAAATATGGTTTTAATGAATCTCTCATTAGCCGATGATATTTAAGTAGAGAATCAAAGCAGTAACTGTTTATTTGTGGTTTGAAATGATGTAGTCATTTGCCGTGTATCTACTGTCAGAAAGACTTTAGTTCAATGAGTTTCCTTCTTGAGCATTTCTCGGTGATTTATTCTCTAGCAGATGATGTCTACAGATTGCCTCCTTAGCTTTAGAATAGTGTCTCTTCAAGCTCATGTTTTCTTCAACTAAAAAACAGTGTCCAAAATAAATGGTGGGTGATGCTTATCCAAACAGACTAGCTAAGTCTCATCAGTCATTTCTCTGATCATTTGGATTCTTCGTTCTGCCTTCTTGACTAGTGACATTTCAATGATGTCCTGTGTTATAAAATTATGCGACTATTTTATTTCTTACAATTTATCTGTAATATTTATCACAAAGCCAAGCAATGTTTATTGAAAAGTTTAAAAAACAATGATATGATAAAAGATAATTGATCACGTACCAATGAGTGATTTTTCCAAATTATCCCAGTTTGCATAATTGTCTCCAAGCCAGTGTCCTCCCCATCGACCAGCCGTGGGATATGTGGACCGAGAGATTACTATCCCTCTCTGACCAGTGGTCTTCCGTATGGCACTGTACAAAGACATAAATTGTATGTTTACATTAGCTATTTTCTTTAAATATTTCTTTTGCTGTTGTTGTTTTACAACACAGAGTTTTTCCGTGTAGCCCTGGCTGTCCTGGAACTTGCTTTGTTTGCCAAGCTGACCTTGAACCCAGAGATCTGTCTTCCTAACATTGGGATTAGAGGCTCGAGTTACCACATCTGGCATATTTCCACAGAAACGACTTCCATGGAAACACAGTATCTACTCTGGTCAGGCTTCCCATCACAGCCAGCCCTTCACAGCTGTGTCTTCACTCACTATGTAGTAAAATACTCGCAGGCAGGACAGATCACTTTCTTTCCTCCTAATATTTGCTAGAGTGAAATACACATATAATGTGAAATTTTACTTTCTAAACCTTCCAATGCATGTAAGTTATATCAATTAAGCAAATTAATCAAATAGAGAATTTTATTCTACTAAAACTTGTTGCATTTAATAGGAGTGTAGATGCAATAAATCATTGTAGCTCTTCTCAGTTACAACCTGCCACTTTTATTGCACATATCAATCTGAAGAATATTTTTGCTAAGGCCTCCCCTGCTTTATAGTAAATGACGAATGGACAGATTTAATGGAATTTTTGTTTTTCAAAAAGAATCATTGTACTTTACTTGTGGAATTTATCCCAAGTGAAATCTTACCAAGAAAATATATTATACAAAATTGTTTTTAATTAGTCTTCTCTTTCTTTTCTAGTCTTAGAGAGAGTAGCCTTGATGATTTGTGCATATTAAAATATATTCAAGTTTAAAGTGTAATGCAACAATATATTGGTTTATATTATCTGCAACTCTTTCTTTCACTTTTCTTTTCTCTGTCATTATTCAATTGTTTTCTCATCGCTCTCTCCCTATATACAAAAAGTTGATGATACTCAAAAACCTTTCTATGAATACACACTATAAAAGTATTTCAGGATGATGGACAAAGGTAATTCATGCCTTTAATCATCTCACTTTGGAGACAAAGGCAGGCAGTGAGGTTAGGGTTAGTCTGGTCTTCAGAGTGATTTCCAGGACAGTCAGGGATACAAAGAGAAACCCGGTCTTGAAAACAAAACAAAACAAACAAACAACAATTCATAAGATGACACCCCACATGCATAACTAGCTTTTAATACTGACTAAGTCCCTTATTAGAATTGAATATCTTTGGGTCACAGCAAGGAACACTGATTATTATGATCTGCTTATCTCTAACAATTCATCATGCTTCTTTGTTATTCATGGGATGGTTAGTGTTAGCTACCAATTTGACATAATCTAGAATATTCTGAAGGCCTCTTTGAATGCCAGTGGGTGGTTAACTGATTATGTTAATAATTAGTTTAAATTACAAATTTACTCTATCTTTATTTATTCATTTGTACATTCAACATTATTCGCCAAATATTATGCTAAGCATATTTTGAACAGCAAAATAAATAAGGCTTAGAACTCTTTGAAATACAATGAAAGAAATAAAAAAAACATAGAAATATAATGAGGAAAGACAAATTTTGTTTGATTGCTCAACTGACTGATAGAAATGATTTTTTTCTAAGACTTATGAAGGAAGAAGTAATTTACAAAAAAAATTGGAAAAGAAAGAAATTTAGCAAGACTCTTGAAATATGAAACCTTGAAGCTGATATCATCAATGTAAAAATGAACGAGAAAGCCAGAGAAGAAAATGACAAACATTACTTACTCCAGAGTGGGTTTCATTTGCGACCATCCATAGAGATTGTGCACATCATAATGCAAAACTGACGATCCATCACTGAGAATCTGTTCCGTTTCCATGCACATGGTGCGGAAATGTAACCCGTCAGTTCTTTTCGTCAGTTCTGGGGAAAACCAAGGAAAATAGAATAACACTTTGAAGAACATGAAGAGCAAGGAAACGTTCTAATCGGGTATAAGCTGGATCGCAGTCAACTCCGAGTCATTAGCGAAATGATTGCCCAAAGCTTTAAACATTTTGTTATGGTGAATATGTGAAAAACCTATTCTTATAAATAAATGTTCTGAAACATTGTATACTGCTGTGAGCTACCTGATGTGCCCAATAAAACAGGCATCCCTTCCCTCCAATGATAAAATTGCACCCACTTATTTATTTTTCATAAACAAAATATGAGCTTGCAAATGATTGTTGATTTTTAATCATGTGTACAGTTGGTGTATACTAATTTTAAGTATCTATAGTTATCTTTGCAGTAATAACTAAATCTTATGTTTGCATAAAAATCTAAAACATGAGTACATTGTCAATTACATACAATTTTTTTTAAATTTTTTTTTTTTTTTTTTTTTTGGATACAAGGTTTATCTGTAGCTTTGGAGCCTGTCCTGAAGCTAGTCTTTGTAGACCAGGTTGACCTTGAACTCACAAAGATCCACCTGCCTATGCCTGTTGAGTGCTGGGATTAAAGGTGTGCACCACCACAGCCCTGCTCAGTTACATAAAATTTTTAAGATTATTTTTTAATTGTTAGTTATGTGTATATGTGCATATGCACATGAGCAAAAGTGCCCATGAAGGTCAGAAGGCAGCACTGGATCTTCTGGATCCGGAGTTTCATAGCCAGTTCTGAGCTGCACCGGATGAGTGCTAGGAATCGAACTGCAGTTCTCTGGAAGAACAGTAGGCACTCAATCTTTAAGCCACCTCTCCATCCCCGTAATTTCTACTGCTTTTTACTCACTTAAATGAAAAATACTGATTCAGTATGTTTTTATTAAAAGAATTCAATTGAAATACAAATCTCAGAGCCCAAACCACTGTTATCTTCAACAAATTTTGTTTGTTCCTTCCTTCCAGACATCAACTGGCACCACACCACAGGTGAACAGAGAGTATTTTTTTTTCAATTTCCTATTCCTATGAATAATTACTGAAAACAATTTTTAATGAGAAACATGTATCCAATCGTTTAAGATAGAATATTCTGAAGAAACCATAACAAAAAAAAATTAAATTAAGAATCTTGGGTACAGAGAAAACATTGACTTTTCTACTCAGTGTGAAATTATGAGATATTAGACTTGAGGTTGGGCCTACTGCACTGTGAGACTGACTACTGATAATTTATAATTAATTTCCACTTACTGCAACTTAAGGTCTACTACACAATAAAAAACAACAATGGTGCCATATTATAAAAAGTATAGTGGTCAGATTCTACCTGGGAAATAAGGTGGGTAGTTTAGTGTATCATTCCTGCATCGATTAGTGACGGTCCCGTTTACAAAACTCGAAGGCTCATTCATATCCTAAAAAAAAAAAAGAGGTTTGAAGCATTTTACTACACATCTATTGAAAACAATAATTTGAAAACCTCGATAGGTAACAGAAGTTTGTAATTCCCGAAGTCAGGAGACTGAAACAGAAGTGATCTTGAGGCAGTAGGAAACCTGGGGGTGGGGAGTTCCAGAAAATCAACTTGAAGTGTTGGAGTGCAAATATACTAATTGGGTTTGAAAAGTGTTTTGTTTGCTCCACGTTTCCAAAATTATAATACGTTTCATCAAGCTGTATTGTTTAGTTCAGAATACTTAAAGTGATTTCTATAATCTGCCTAATTTTAAAAAAAATATTAAATACTGTATTCCTCACATGTAAGAGTGGATTGAGTAAAATGCTTCCATGATATAAATTTATAATATTATATATCTTAAAACCTTCTCCCCCTCTAACCATTCTTTAAAGAGACATCAGCTGTTTTATTTTTTAAAATACAAATGTAGCATAAAATCTAGACAATTTCAAGGGGCCTCTCTACACTTGATCTCAGCCCAAAAGCCAGGAAACAAGAAGTCTCTCTACTGACCACATGGATTAGTCTCTGTAATCCTGCAAAATGGACACAAACCTGAATACTTTTTATGAAATGACTTCTCACACCTGAGAACAGTCTTCGCTGATCTGTGTATACACAGATCTTTATTATAAAGAATTATTTATATTATAAAACATTCCTCATACTTCAAACATTTGAACATCAAATAGATGTTGATTTCTAATTGAATATTAGGCTATTTTGTATCCCATGTATGTGCTCAGCAGTACCTATATTACGTTTTCCTTCTTTAAAAACGAAGAGAATTCAGGTTTTCATATGCAAAGCATCAGAGCAAGCAATGACATTCTAGAAACCTAGACAAGCATCATGTGTGTCCTCCTGAATTAAATATTTACTTGTAGAAAAATAGATTCTTTTTATACCATCTCAAAACTACACAGCTAAGCGTTGACAAAGATAAGAAAGTTGTTTGAACAGCATCATTTTTTTTGTAAAAGCTTAATATTTGAGTGTGACATTCTTGCATTAGGTAAAAAAAATAAGTGATTAATATATTTTTGTAACTAGAAACATAGGCTATTTTGATTGCTTAGTCAAGTTGAGAAGCCCAGAAAGTTACAGTCATACATATATATTAAACTGTTAAAGGTATGTTTTTAACCATTCTTTTGTGTAATCAAATTCAGCAAAAAAAAAAAAAAAAAAAAAGAGTGAGCTAACCTGCACAGGAAAATATAATCATTAGCAGATATACAAAACTGCTATAGGATAAATATAAAATAAAATCATAAAATCTCACTTACAATCCACAAGCCATCAAATCTCATTTGATTGTTGTAGAAGTCATAAATTTCTGTTGTCCACCACTCTGATGTGGAGTTCTTGAAGAAGTCTGGAAATGCTACGTGTGCTCTGGAAGCCTAAATAAAAGAAAATTGAGAGGCACACTCAACAACCGAAAAGTGCTTAGAGAACATGCATATGTGAACAGAACGTTGTCTTCAGATTCTCTAGTTACACATGTGTAATACTAGGAAAGGAATAAAAGTTTCCAGAGAAAGAGAAAGCATCTCCCAAACTTATGTGAGTGATAAGAGAACAGCTTGCCAGGTTGTGGCACATAGCCTTAGTCCCAGAACTCAAGAGGCAGAAGCAGGTGGATCTCTGCGAATTCAAGACCAGGCTGGTCTACGGAGTGAGTTCTGGGACGGCCAAAGCTGCACAACACAGTGAAACACTGTCTTGGAACACACACACACACACATGGACACATATACATACAAGCTCATGTGCACGCACACACACACACACACATACAGAGAGCGAGAGAGAGCTTCTTAAGGATCACAGTGAAAGACAAGCAGAATGATTTGAAGTCTCAGAGCTGGTAGATGGCTAGCAGAAGCTTTTAGAGAAAATAGAGCAGGTTCACATATGAATCACAGGCTTGTGACAGCATACACAAGCTCTGTGTGAGTTCAAGTCGGATGAAATCCCAATATAGCGAGGGGCAATGTGCACCAAGTCCAACCACGTGCTGGAGCTTTTGGCAACTGACATGTGCTGGGAATGGGGGAAGCCCAATAAATCTCTGTCCTTTGTGAATGAAAATCTAATTTCTTTGAGATAAATGTGATAGTGCTTCTCTTTGTCAACACCTAGAATCTAGAAGTATTATGCCGAGTGATATTAGGTACCCAAGGAAAAAAGTAAGGTATCAATCTAATAACCAGGTATGTAAAATTCTTTTTCATATAAAATGCATCTCATTACTAAACATTGCTAAGTTAAGATAAAAAGGTAAGATAAAAATCTTAAATATTACTCTCTTATGAGAACAATGTAAAACATATGATGGATTAATCTATTCACTCTTAAAATTTCATATTCTGAAAAAGCTTGATTAAAAATTAATTGCTTAAACTTAATCCAATAGAAAATATTTTAAAGTAAGTTTCCTCTTCTTAAAGGAAAATATTCAAATTCAATCATATGCTAATATGACCTTTAAATTCCAAATTCTGATTTTTTTTAGCTATAATATATACAAAACTTACATTGACAGCGTCATCTTCTGATATACTCTCATTTATTTCAATACCAGGTAAATCTGGCCAAACCTGTCAAAATGTATAAGTAAATTAATAATTCAAAGTAAGAAGGTATGACTGCTATAAAAATTAGGAATATATTATTAGAGGCATACTCTAACTTTCCTATTCTTGACTTTCCAATCCCTATAGTTATACCATACCCATTTCATTTTACAATACTTTCAAAATTAATGGAAAAAAATGATGAAAACTAGACTATTTCCTTCATCTGCCTCCCCTTTAACTACCACAGGTGCAATAACTTGTGTTTAGAATGCGCTTGAACTCCACCACTTTCATAATTAATATAATTGTAGCGTGATTAATAAAAACCCAGAGACAGATACTGGGTTTCTACCTGAAGACCCAAAAAGCAAAATAACCATCCTCTGACTCTTACCTCTACCTCAGACCAGAAGTTTTGTGCCACACTGATCAGCCATACAGACCAGGCAATGGTGGCACACACCTTTAATTCCAGTAGCCACACTGTTTTGCCATAGAAGGCAGACACTAGTGGCGCATGCCTTTAATCCCAGCAAAAAAGAGGAATATTAAATGGGACAGATTTCAGACTCAGTCTGATTCTGAGGATTCCTAGAGGCAGGATTCCCATTTTAGGACTGAGGTATAGAGGTAAGAGCCATTGGCTGACTGCTTTGCTTTTCTGGTCTTCAGGTTGAAACCCAATATCTGACACTGGGTATTTACTAATATCGCTACACATAAGTTAGATCCAGTGATAACAATAAAAAACAACAAACAGAAATTAGTAATTTAGAAAAAAAAGACCCCCCCCAAAAAAACAAAAAAATATAAATTGCAGATTATGTCACAATCACAGGAATTTGTGAAATTTATTCTGTTCTTAAATGTCATTATTGTATAGTTGGGAATGTTTTTCTTGAATATTAAAGAAAAATGGCCAAAGCCCAGTGACCTAAAACAGGCCCATGGTTCCAGGAAATATGTTATCCATAGAATTCCCAGGAAACTCCTAATCTTTACAATGGGCTATAAAGTCCAGAATGCTGCAAAAAGAGGCACTCTGACTTAGCTCTCTCTATCCCAACACACAATTCACACAGAAAGAGTTTACAGGTGTGGCCAAGTCCTGACTTCCGTCCCTCCCACTGGCAGCTACACAGCCTGTGATTTCTGAAAACCCTTTACTCTGCACCCTCGTTGCTGTCCCACTGGTCTTGACATGTCCACAAAACAGCGGAAGTCTCGTCTTGCTGTAAAAGTCACTATGAGTTTTCTTCCCTTCACTTCCCTTTGCTTGCTTAATATTAAGTGGAAACCAAACATGTTGCCGTAATCCACCCTGATCTCAGTGTCACTTCTAGTAAAGTCCAATAATTGAGTTTTCTTCTTCGTTTTTGACCTCTAAGTTCAGTTCTCGAAGCAAAACAATGGCAAATCCCCAAACCACTACACATGTTTTAAACAAAAGTAAAAATGCATAAGCACTTGCCCCAGCAGAGCATATGAGCCAGTCCACTATTGTAAGTCTCATCATAAAACACAAAATATATGTCCAATTTAATAAATTGCAATTGAGTGATGAAAAATTTGATTTTAGGGTTTGTATGAGTTCCATATTTATGCCTAATAATTCAGATTTTGATCTGATTGATTGTACACATGATATTTTAGCTATAATATCTTTTCTGTCACATAAAACATTCTTTTAAAATATTTAAGGAAATAAGATATTTAGCATTTTCAAAATTATTAAGGTTAAAAATAGTAAGTACCTTTGCCCAACAGATTTCATCTGTGTTAGGCCATTTGACAAACACATCTTTCTGTATTCCTCGGTCAAAGGCAGGGTAATCCGTCTCATTTCCTGAGATCGCTGGGTCCTAAAATCAAAGCAAAATAATAAAACAGAATGAAAACAAACTATGTATTGGGCTAACCTATAGCTTGTTGTGTGGCTTTTCAGAGACACTGCATCTTTCTTCTTCTGCACTGTCTAACCTTCTGCCACCATTTGAGGAAGTGAGCAAACATCAAAACCACAGCTATATTCTAAGAAAGTCTCAAAAAAAAAAATCTGTTAGGAACTCAACCAAGCTTATTGAATGCTTTTTGGTTTCATTATTGCCTGGTTGTATGGCTTGCCCCATAAATATATTCCCAAACTACCCTTTCCACTGATTATTTTTATTCAACCCAGGGAAAGCCAAACTGAAATGAGAAAACAACAGAACAAATTCAAAGAACACCTGGAAATTACTTCGGGACAAAAATATAGACTCCTAGTCTTTGAAACCGAAGCCAGTCTTTGACTTGGGTGGTAACTGGAACACTATTTGGCTTTACTATCTGTCACTTGACTTGCATCTCTTTACACATCTACCTTAGTTTAAGGTAGATGGTAAGAGCCTACGTAAATAAAAGAAAAGGTTGATACAAGAAAATCAATAGGTAGGAGAAGTGTTCAAAACTAAATTTTTTTTATTTTTTTAAAATTTGTATTTGCGTGTGTGTGCTTGTACGTGTGTGTGTTTGTGTACATGTGTGTGTGTGCTCACCATGTGTTCCCAATATACAAGTGATAGAGCATTGGATTCCCTTGGAGCTGAAGTTTTATAGGTAAATGTGATCTGCCCAAGACGGTGATGGCATCAAAGCTTGGGTCTTCTTAAAAGAAGCAACTCTCTTAACTACTAAGTCATTTCCAGGCCTTGAAGATGTCCAATGTTATACTCTTTTTTTTTTTTTTCGAGACAGGGTTTCTCTGTTGCTTTTGGTTCCTGTCCTGGAGCTAGCTCTTGTAGACCAGGCTGGCCTCGAACTCACAGAGATCCGCCTGTCTCTGCCTCCGGAGTGCTGGGATTAAAGGCGTGCGCCACCACCGCCCGGCTTTCTTTTTTTCTTTTTGAAAAGCTTTTATACCCTCATATTAGAGGAGAAAATATAAACAAAGAATATAATTCATGTAAAAATAAATACTGACCAAGATAATAATGTATTTCATTCCTTCACTTCTTATTCGATCAACAAATTCAGGAAGACCCTGGAATCGTTCACCAATTGTGAAGTCTAGTTGCCTTTCCATGTAATTAATGTCTGTATATTGAACATCCTAAAATAGGAAACAGGGATGATTTGGTAAGAACTCTTTGGAGGTTGTGCCTAGTTTCACCTTTATATAAAGATGCGTGTTAAAGAAGGAAAATAAGAAAACATAGTCAAAAACCAATTTTATAGAGATGATTAGTTTTGTCAATGGTTGGGCAATAATTTAATTGGAGAAGTAAACATTATAAATGAGCAATACTACGCAATCAGTTTCCATGTGAAGCAAACACAAAAATAACTTTAAGGCTTCAATTTTATGGTAATATGGTCAGTTAAGAACTGAAATTCAATGCATACTCAAAGAAATACTTTTGTACTCATGTTAACCATAAATCATGTAGGAAAAATTTAAGATTTTATCAGAGACAAAAAGGAAAATTACTTACAATTATATCAGTTATTATGAAATTTTCTTTCCAAACACATCAAATTGATTTTTGAAATTACTTAAATAATGCATTGCTTACATTTAAGTATTTGGAAACAGTTAAGCCACCAAATTTGAATTTCATTATGATAATTTCAAATGAGTCTCAACTAATTTTCCAACTATATTATCTGAATCAAAATTACCCTTAATTATTCCAGTTTGCAAAAAAAACTGTATAATAATAATAATGGATAAGCCTCAATTTCAAATATCAACTCAAATACACTGTCCCTTTAATGTATGCAATTAATTTTCTGATAATAATGCAGTTATAAATATTAGATTCTGATATAGAATCAATGTCAATTTCATATAGTAAGGTTCATAATGTAAAATGATCACTTACATAGAAACTTCATATCCTACAATATTTATGTGTTACTAGAATTCTTTATATTGATAAAAGTAAACTGATTTCTAAGCAGTGTAGAAAGAACATATTCTGTAAAGCCATTTAGCTCTGTGTGCTTCAATTATATATCTTAAGGCTCAAATCACACAGCTTCAAGGCAAGCTCTTTCAAACTTCTTACAGTAAATGATACTATAGATTACTCAAATATAAAGAGACTATGTATGACTGTATGACCCATAACTCTGGGATAAAAAAAATGTGAAGTGTTTTGCTTAGAATAGATCAGGATTTTACTAAAGGAGCAAAGTAGATAAAGGTGGACTATTATAACTCCTTACTTAAATATCTGACAAAGATATATAAAAATCCCACATGTAACTATTAAGATGCTACTAAAATATGAGCATTGTTTCCGAATTTTTAATTTGTTTCTAAAGAATATAGTGTCTAAGTATTTCCTTCTGTCTTGAAAGAATCCATGTATTGGTATACGTACATAAGGAATCTTAGCATCGACCATCCCTTCATACAGTTCCACAACTTGTGAAGTATTTCTGTATCCATAGCGACATAATTGAAATCCTAGAGACCAGTATGGTGGCATGACTGGAAAGCCAATTACCTACAAAAACATTATGAGTGATATGAAAGAAGTACTTTACATTTATTTATAAATAAAACTTTATAGTTTTAAAATGCATATACAATCGTACTTCATGGTATTGCTGTGTTACAACTTCTGGGGTTGGTCCCAAAAACATGTAAAAATCCAGGATTCCTCCAATTGTGCGGTATGTTACAGAAGGGGTTGGTTGGAATGTAACATCTGAAAATCCAAAATCAGACAAGTTTTATTTATATGTGAGAAACCTATTTGTTATTGGATAGCATTTACCCCTTTAATATAAGAAATTCAACAAAAATAGCTTTACCCATTCCATTGCTGTTCAGTAACAGAACTCCATGAGCGTTACCCTCGTCTTCCAAAGCCATGTAATAAGGATGGAACCCATAGGAATTCAGTTTGTACTGAAACATAGAAAAACAATGTATATTTAGGAAAAATAAAGCATAAACTAAATCAAGGTTGTTCAAATTGACTATGATTGAGATTGGATGTTAACATACTTCTGGTTAGTAGGCTACAGTACTTGAATAAATAAATGTATTTCTTCATCTAAATATATTACTTCTTTCGTTTAAACTATTATTCCCATAGAGCATGCAAATGAATATGACAATATGTACATCTCTAGACTGCGCAACAATAACTGACAACCCTGATGCCACAGTAGCTATGTTTCTCCCAAGAAGTTAAATATCTCACTTTATCTGTAAGTCAGCATTTTTCCCAAAATAAAGCATACTGGAAATAATCAAACTGATGTAAATAATCAATCTCTTAAGAAGAAAAAGTTTATAAAGGAACAAACTTCCATGTAATTTGTTTTTCCAAACCTGAATTTTAGTAATTTTCTGGAATGTGAGATCAAGATAAAATTATTAATCAAATAATTGTCATATTAATATTGGAGAGTTCTTTGGAAATAATTTTAATATAGCCTTCCTTCAAACAGATGCTGATGCAATTGCAGTACAGTAAAGGTAGCAACTGATGTGCACATCACCAAAAAAATGAATGCAACATCAATTAATTTGTTCCTAAATTTCAAGCAGCAATTACAAGTAAAAATGAAGGTGAGCTAGTATTTGAAACATAATTACTTATGATATATTTGGAATTAATGATTTTAATTAATATTTATTGTTCAATGAATTAAGTATTAAGAAAATGTGTTTTGTTATCAAATAAATAAATAAATAAATGAATGAATGAATGAATGAATAAATAAATAAATAAATAAATAAATAAATAAATAAATAAATAAATGCTGTGAGCAGTTATTTCCAGAATATTGAGTATGTTCTGTTTTATGTGGCTGGTAAGGTAAGAAACTGGTTAGTTTTCATATATGCAGAAAGGTACTATTTAGGTTTCTGAGGTTAGGAAAGACATCAGTAGTCTTGTCCACTGCTAGAACTTACATGATACAATATTGATTCACCCGGCAAGATTTACACATTGGGCAATAGCAACAAGCTAGTATATGAAAGTGAGCAGGTGCTGTCCTGATTGGGCTTGAGATCTGCCTACAGGAGACTTTCAAGCCTAGTATTATAAACATGGTCAAAATCCATGGCTAGAAAAGCCATAGACTCCAGCAGAGAACCTAGAGATATTGAATTTCTAAATGAGCATGCTGTAAAGTTGCTTTTCCAATTAATCTTTATATCTATATATTTGAGCTGCTACCAATCCTCCTCATAGAAACTTATTATTCATGGCGGGTGGCTGTGTTTACTGCACAAATGTCTCACTATTCAAGATGGTTATGCTAAGCAACTGTGACTACTCAGTCACAAATAGGACATCTGTATCTCTAACTCCACTTGAAAGGCTCAGATCACATTTGAGAAGACGAGGCACAAAAGCTGCAAGGGACGGAACGGAGAAAAGTTCTGTGACATGCTGTCCTCTCGAAAGAACATGCGTGCTACACACATGAACTCACAGTGGCTGCCCTTGTCTGCAAAAGATCCATCTATGGACCAGGTAGGGGAGCCCAAGTCTGCCACCCTCAGCTGAGAGGGAGTGGCCATTAGAGTGCCAGGAAGAGAGAATCACTCTTTACAAACGGCCACTAGTAGGTTCCCCGTGCGCCACTAGATGATGTGCGTATCCCGTGGCCATGTGTATATGAATAAACACTAATTGGACTCAACCAGTTTTTTTTTTAAAGATATGTAAATTAAAAATAAGTTTTAAAAATTGTTCAACAAGTTGTATCTTCTCAACTCTTTTCAAAAATTTATCATAACACTGTTTATATTACAGAAAACCACTGCGCCAACTCTGCGAATCTCTAGCACCTTTCGCATCCTTTCAATCTTGAACTTTTACCCGGTCAAGGAGCGAACTAGATCCCCCTCCCTCTCTCATCGGCCTCATTAGGTAGTCACAGATTGTCACTTACACCAGGAGGTTGATCTCTTGTGAACATCCCCCAAGTATGCCAGTTCAAATCTCTCTTGAATGCTGTGTGTTCCACTTCCCCGAAACCATATAGATATTGTGATGGCAGACGGGTAGATATCTGAATGAACTGGTCATTGAAGGCAAAACCAGGCAGGCGAGAATCCCAGCTGAAAATAAAAAGAAACAAGCCTGTCAATGTAAATGTGTGCAAAATTAATTAACAATAGTGTTAATTCTATCTTTGTGATCCAAAAAAAAAAAAAGAGTTCTCAATACCCTTATTACATCCAGGTATCAAATAAATTTACACAATTACTGTAATTTATAATTTCTTTTGACTAAGTTAAAGGCTTAATAAGTAAAATATGTTATGTACTATTGTGTGGAATATAACATGATAGTATCCTGATATCTTTTAAAAGAATTCATAGAGATCTTAAATGCAAATGCTTTTAGATTTGATACAATTAGTGAAAACAGGGTGAAATTTTAAATACATTTATTCACCACAATATTAACACAGATATTTCTCATAGTATTTTCATCAATAAGTGTCAGGCTAAAGATTTCATATTCTAAACAGTTTTACATGTTTGCATTTTATATTCTGACATTTACATTTTATATTAAAGTACATTTACATAACACATTCCTAATTGTTTATTTTATCAACATTCATTATGTATTTTAAGACAAATCTGCTATACATAATTATAATACTGAATCTAGTATATATTAACCAAAGCAATCATACCTATAGAATAAATAAAATTTTAGAGAGATTTTTATATGGTTCTATGAGAGTGTTATTCAAAAGTGTTAGAATTGGAAAAAATATTTAATATAACTCCAATTGTTACTATATTGCCCTTTTAAACTAAAAATTTCATCCTTTGTATCAAATAATTTAGTCACTTACATAAGCTTTCCACTGCTTCTCCTTCGAACCTGAATGCCAAAAGGCTTTTCCTTGATTTCAACATCATAGAGTCTGTTTTCATAAGAGCTTGTAGGGGTTTCTGGAATGTCAATTGGTACTGGAACTTCATATCTCTTATTATTGGGATCGTAAATCTATGGGCAAAGAAACAGTGACATTACAGTAGAATTTGTTCTTGCTGCTAATGGAGTGCATGTTTTCAATAATATGTCCAAAAAAGAAAACATTTAGAACTGTTGTCTGATTCTGCATATCTGCCTTATACTAAAATTGCATATGCAGGTTCTAAACAAGGCAAATAGAACATTAAATTGCTGAATCTTTTGTAAATATAAAGTTTATATGAAACTTACCTTAAACTGTAGCATTTCATTTTTGTGATATTTTACTTCCACACGGAGATTGGCGATGGGATTAGATGGAAGCCTTATTCTAGTATTTGCAGGATTCCACTGGAGGTCAGCTGTTATACCCGTAGACAAATACTGAGTTGAAGTTATCAAATATGGGTTGTGGTCTGCCGGAAAGTAGCAGTCAGGTGCCCTGGATGCCAAACCAACCTAAAAACAATATATGATCAGCATCAGAAAGTGTAAGCACTATGACCTTGAACTTAGAAAATAAATCAGGAAGACCTCACCTGAGCTTAGAAACAATTCATGTAACTCATAACAGAAAATTCTACCAGTCATTTGAGATGTGTTCTAAATTATATCACACATTTACATAAAGTAAATAACAGTAGAAATAAACAGTAGAAATAAATGGTCAAATATTTGTCTTTCAATACAAAATAATATAAATTAATTATGCAATTTTATAAAAATTATGACAATTTTTGCTTGTATTTAATTTTATGCTTATCATGCTGTATTTTCTCTTTCTAAAAATGACTATATAATACAAAGTTATCGTTCCTTCTCTCCCATTTCTGTCGATACTAATATAGTATCTTCTTTGGCTCATGTTGAAAGTTGCAGGTAGAATCCCTAACAAGATTTAAAACAGGACTCTAAACAAAGATATTTTGTGTCTGTTCTTTGACCCAGTAAAAGATACCCAAAAGGAAATTGATAATTACAGCCGTGAACATTAAATAACTTACCGCAATCTTTTCCCACAATCCTCCACAGTTATTAATACATTATCGTTTCTGAATAAGCAAGACATTTCATCATATTTGTCTATTTTTCAGAAATTGTACAAAACACCTGAATCTCCTTAAAATAATTTGACACAAGCTAATTACATGGAGATGGTCGTTTTTCCTATCTTCCTTGTACTGGGTATCTTGCAAATATAATGTCAATAGCTCTGATAAACATTGAAGGCAGAACCATATGGAACATTGGACACAATGATTACATTTCAAATGCTGGCAGATCAAGCTCAAGATTCCGCTTACAAAAAAAAATAAATAAATAAATTCTGTTTGACTTCATCTATTCAGACTTTAGTTGCTTAAAGTATCAGTTCAAAGCAATCCTTCTAAAATATGAGTACTGTGCTTCTCATTAGAAATGCAATTTACACAACGGTCACCTGTAGGCAATTCCAGTCTATGACTCTATCAGAGCTATTTTCCTAAATTTCATTTCAGCTCTCTTGTTCATAGTCATTATCAGAAATGATATTTTTGAACATGCATATTCAAGTATTAGTAATTTATGGAGGGTTGGAGAGATAACCAGTTAAGAGCATTGATGTCGCTTTTGCAACACCTGAGATTGTTTCCCAGTACCATCATGAGGACTGACGACCTATTGAAATTCTAGTCCCATGCTATCTGACATCCTGCTTTTGCCTTCATATGCACTAAACATATGGGGTATACATACATGTATATGCAAAATGCCCCTCTGTGTAAAATTTAAAAAAGTAAACTGAAAAAATAATTCATAAACAGCCTAAATACCTATATGGTAAGTATTAATGTTCTTTTGAAGACTTCACATATGCTGAGAAGTGATGAAAATATATCCTTCAAGAGGTTTAAATGCATGTTGTGACTTGTTCAATGTACTTGAACTTCTATTGGGAATATTAACCTTAATATATCTAAAACAAAAGTTTATCCTCCAAGCCTACTTCTCAACAAAAAGATTTCTCAACCTCTGCAAATACACTTCTTGTTTGCCCAATGGTTTAAACCAATGACCTGAAATCAATAGTTTTTTTTTCCACTGCTAAATGCGAAAACAAAAGTTTTTGGCTCTTTGATAAATGTGTGTAAGATTAACCACTGATTAATTCAAATACTACCACATTAAATCAATTCATTGGCTCTCTGACAGTCCTTTCAACATAGCAACAATGATGGTGGTATTAAAAATAAAATGAAGATCTGGCATTTATAAATCTCAAAAACAACTTCCCTCAGGCTAAGACTCATCAGTTTATAGAAGGTCTACCTGATTGATCTAAATTACTTGTTTGCATGATTTTATGACACAATTTCTTGGTGTCTGGCCTTTTCTCTGTTGGTGAAACGTGGCTGGTGACTAGTCACTCAGCTCTACTGTGCCAGCTGATATTTCTTTCTAAAGTATTACTGCCTGTGAAAGTGCATTTCAACCCCTTCTCATGTTTACAAGTTCTCTGTGTTTGTTCTTATTTATATTTGAGATTGTAACTGTATTTAAAAAAAAAAAACAGGATTCAGGATAGATGAATACTACTTGACATGACTCACATTGACTTCAAAATTGTTCCTTCCCTTCAGAATGTTTACAAATAAATAATTGTGGCCTTTCTCCCTTTTACGTATCCTGTGCCTAATTATTTCTAATGCTAAGCATTAAGCAGTTTTTGTTAAACAAAAGGAGAAGGGAGGATTCATCTGGAAGCATAAATTGTGACTTATTTCACATAAGTAGAAGCCCCTGGAAAGTTGATTGATGATGTTTCCTAGTTTTAGTACTATAACACAAAAATTTTAATTACCTGTTTTAATGGAGTAAATGCTGCCTGCCCTCAAAACTCAAAAAAAAAAAATACTCAAAAAGGATAAGAACTGAGTAATAAGCGTAGCAAGTGAGATCCCTCTGTTCTGTAGCACAGAGTAAAACACTAAAACGCCTGCTATGCATGGCCATCACTCTTAGAGTGGCCAAAATAACTGGAGTATTCTGTAGTGTCATATATCCAAGGTTGTATAGGTCGAAATTTTGTTCTTAAAATACTTGATACTACTGACAAAATGCCTTGCCAGTTTAGCCAGTCACCTATCAAATTACATTATAAGTCCAACAAAAATGCTGTTTGGTAAGGAAGAAGCTTATCATCCATTCTTCCAGAAAAGTAATGTATCTGTTAACCTTGTCTGTCATCTGCTAAGCTAGGTCTTTAAAGCAATAATGTATCTAAAGTTTGATCGTCTATCAAATGTGCAAATTTTAAATGTCAAATGATTCATAAATAAATGGCACATATGTTGCTGAATTTAAAATTTATGTGTAAATTTCCCCATGATAAGTGATGTGAAAACCGTGGGTTTGTTCACAAGAAGACGGTTATTACCTCTTTCCATATGCAGCCTCGCTGTTCGCAAACTTCCTGTGTTGGTGTGCCTGCATCTGGATAACAACCGAATCTCTCATTCTCTGAGAAATCATCATTCCAGCTTACTACAAAGCTTGTTCCAAGATTAAAGGTGAGATCTGTGATTGAGAGAACCTGTGGGGAAAAAAAAACATTAATGATTAATTCTTGACCTTGATGATGTGTAAACTTAAAAGGATGCCAAAGTACAGGAAACCCACTAAATTTTAAAAATTTTTTACAACTCTGATAAATTTTTGGAAGAACATAAAAGTAAAGAGGGGGAGAATGGCATGTGACTTGAGTAGCCAGAGCTTCAAGATGAGTATTAGAGAAGATAGAAAGCATAGCAAACATTTTAAATTGACCACTTTACCTTATTGGAAGCATCAAACGTGAAGGCTTCATGAACGTTCATTTGCTGCTCTGTTTCTCCTACTCTAACTTCGGTTACAGTGTTGGTCAGCCCAAGGACTTTGATTGTTTTAAATGCGAGGGCATTGCTATCTTGATATGAATGTGTGCAAGTGGCAACCAGCTTATTCTGAGGAAAAATAGTACACAGTGTTAGCTGTTAATCCCTTTGATACTGACCAGTTTGATGGACAGAATATGGCTGAGTCGTCTGCCATTGCATCCCACCAGTTACCACTGTGCATGTAACTCATTTTTCGCGCATGCCACAAAACTTTACTTTTAGAGTTAATAATGAAATAGAATTTGAGGTCACTGATATATAATGTCTCATAATCTAGCCCTTATATTGATAAGAGATAATTCAAATTCTTTGGAAGAGTAAAGAAATTTAACCTTTGTGTAAAAACTCCTCAGTAATTATTTTAGAAATTTAAATGTGCAAATAGTTTTCATTCTTATTGCCAAGTCCACATGAATTATCACTTTGATTGATATTTTAAGACATATGATATAGAAATTATTTTCCAACTTGTGCACATATTTTATTTTTATTGCCAAATGAACATTAATTATCACTGATTGACATATTAAGTATTAAGACATATTGGATACATAGAAACTATTTTCAAAGTGATGTTAAAATAGGATTTAAGAAGTACAAATGATACAACACACAGTTTCATTATAAATTTAATCTAATACAGTGAATAAAAAGGTTTTCTTTGTTATTAATAATGTAATAAAAGTATTAGAAAAATAGGTTTTCTTTGTTAATAATGTAATAATTTAAATTTGACAATTCATTCAACTATTCATTTTATCTGAATTTTATTGAAAACTGGAGAGAAACTTAAGCACTTCCCAGAAGTACTCTTTAATAAATTATAAACTAGACATTAAAAATACATACATTAAAAAAAAAACTTACGCCGGAAACTGCAAAGTTGTAATACATATAGTTTCCATTTTCTATGGTATCTGAAATTGAAAAATAAGTAGTTATCAGATCAAAATGAATTAAATTTTGTTTTCTTATTTTACATTTATATAGTACTTAGTTATTTTATAATTATAATAATGAAGCACTGTTAAGAATTTTTACGTTTACATTTCTAGTTAATGTAAATTTCTGTAATAAGAAGAGTAAACAGAAGTAAGGTTAGAAGGAAATTACTTGGAGAGCTCCAAGAGGAATCGAAGTGAAATAATGCATAGTGAATATAATGAAAGTATATCATGTATGTGGAAGAAAGCTTCGGAGGGCTCAACCGTACCAAAGGAGTACAGTCAACTAAAGTTGCTAAGAGTGCAAGGAAGGTTTCCCCCATAGAAAGGATACTAATTGATTATCTTGTATACAATGGTCAGCCCTGAAAAACATATATGCAATGTAAAAATACACACAATGAGCAGAAGATATGGACACACACACATACATAAGCATTTATGTACGAAGGTATGTATGAGTGCACAAAAATTAGTGAAAAAAGAAGCCATGATTTTGAAGGGGAGCCAGAAGTGTTATATGGGAGGGATTTGAGGTAGAAAAAAAGAAAAATTTTGAAATTATGATGTAGTTATATCATAATATAAAATTAAAATAATTAAAATATAATATACAGGTTATATTTTTAAATAAAAAGCAATATATTAATTTTTTTGTTATTTCGTCTTCTTGTCAATAAAATTGCTAAATATACTATATAATTTAGTTTTGCCTTGAGTAGTAAAATACTAGAAATTTAGAAGAAAACAGAACTTATCCTAGTCAGATGTATTACCCAAAGCCTGTAATCCCAGTTCTTAAGAGGCAGAGGTAGAAATAGGAGACTGAGAATATCAGCCAGCCTCGGGTATATGAGACTTTGTCTCCACTAATAAAGCAATAGCAAAGATTATAGAGAGTGATATGTTGTTATAAATTACTATTTCAAGTGATATTTATACCTTATAACCAAGTATAAGATTATTTTTGCTTATGAAGACCTGATATAGCAAATTCTGTTTCACATAATTTTATTTGTTATTTTTCATTATTTTGGAATATGGAAGGAATGTAGAGAGATACTGAAACCCAGTTTTAACCTGTAAATGAGCTAACATTTAATGAGGAAAATGTAATAAAGCAATGATACTTGTATCATACATGTGCTAAAAGAATCCTAAGGCATTGTTAGAAGGGAACTGAAGACTAGGACTAGCCAAATTTGATGGAAATTGTTGGTAATAAAATTTAATGATATTTGAAAAGTAGTAAGTTCAAAAGGAATCTATGTGATTATATTCATAGAAAAAATAAACCTACTAGAATAAATAAATCATAGTAATATGAACAAGATTTTAAAGGTTTAAGTAAATCTTAAAGCATAAAGTTAACAGCCATGATTTACTTAGCATAAAAACAGGTTCATGTTTTTTATTCATTATTTAATTTCTGTTTGTACTAAATTCTCAAACTGTAAACTAAAGGATTCTGAATAATGGAAAAGAATGCTTTTTTACCTTAAATTATATGACACTGACATTAATTAACAACATCTGAAATGATTGGTTTTATTGTCATTTTCATTAATAAAATTTTATCTTTAAAGATTACATTGAGTTATCCAAAATATTCGAAAACATGATGCAATTTCTACACTGAAAATTTGGCAAACTGCATCAAATTAAAAGTATTAATATACCATAGAAATCACATTCATTTATCAAAGATGTTCTACATTGCCCCAATTCAGAACGTTGATAGGTTAACCACTTATACAAGTCAAATGGTGATGTCAAATATCATAAAGAAACATAAAAGCATCATTAGGAATGCACTCGTTATGAATTAAGGTGAATCACCAAGTCATCAGAATAGATGACAATGAGACTTACTCTTAGTTTCACCGTCATCCCAGAAGAAATCACCTACTGCTCCTCCGTTATCATCTAAGGCAACAATAAGACCTAGAGGATTCTTACGGCTGCAGGTAAAATGAGGCTTGTCAGAATTAAAAATAACTTTGTAATCAAATTATAACATAAGAAATACATTTCAACTGAAGAATTTTTGGTTGTGGATTAATGTAAGAGCACTGACTTCTCTCTATATATTTTGCATTTATAATTTTGATGTAAATGTACTATGAGTAAAAACATACTTCATACACATGCAAACAAACAAAAGCGTAATATGTAATTATGATGATATATAATCACCAAGGGATATAACAACTGCCAAATCTAAACAATGTAGCATTCCAACTGAAACTACAAAAATTAAATGTGTTTGATATTCAGTTTAGGGTTCTGGAAGGATTGCTCAGTTTCAAAAACACTGTTGCTATTCACAGGGACCCCTGTTTGGTCACCAGTACCCCTATCTAGGGGAGCCACAAGAACTGTGACTTTGTCATCAGAAAACCACACCCTCTTCAGGTCTCTGTGTGCTCTATTCTGCACACATATGTTGTATATACTTACAAGCAAGCATGTATGCACTCAAATAAAATTTAAAGGTAAACAATAAAGTTCACTTCAACCAAAGCAACCTTAAAACACATTGATTATCTCACAGATATGAAAATATAGCTATGCTGGTTAAGTTTACGTCCACTTAACACTGGCTAGAGTCATCTGATAGGAGGGAACTCAATTGAGAAAATGTCCCAAATGATTCTGCCATAGGCTAGCTCGAAAACATTTTCTTATTATTTATATGGGAAGGCCCAGTCTATTGTGCATAGTGCCATCCCTGAGCTGGTGATTCTGAGTTCTATAAGCAACTTAAGAAGCCATGGAGAGCAGGCCTGTAAGCAACTCCTGTTTATGGCTTATGCATTAGTTTCTCTCTCCAGCTTTCAACCCTGTTGACCTGTGCTGATTTACCCCAGTAGTGGACTGCAGTGTGGAAATGTAAGTCAAATACACCCTTCCCTCCCCAACTTGCTTTTGGTCATGGTGTTTCATCACAGCAATAGTAACCCTAACTAAAATAGTGGTAGTTTTAAATGTTAAAAGAAGTGTGTAATAATTTCAAATGTGACCTTGGTTAGAATGGAAATGAATCATGAGGTCAATTACATGGTGTATCACCATAAGATGCTGCTTCTGAGGCGATAGGGTCCTGGCAACTGTTCTAAACAGAATATGTTACAAACATTCCATAAGGTTTGAGTTTCTTGTTGAGGAAGTTCTGGATGATGACTGATTTTTGAGAACACTGTCCTGAAACAGTTGCAAAAATAATCAATTTCAGGAAACCAAACTCTGAAACTGCTAACATAAGTGATGTGCTCACTTGTATTTTCTCAATAAATAGTTGGAGAAAATAGAAGCCAGACACTTGAGCTATAAATTTATAAAAATGTGAGTCGGTGCATACATAAAGCTTGTAGTCTAGGATACCAGACATACAAACAAAGCATTAGGAGTCTAAGGTTATGCAATGGTCCTTCACTTTACCTTGCCGTTGTTGTTACATCGGGATCCTGGGTTGGGATGACATAACCTCCTCTAAGATGCAATCCTATCTTATCTGCTGGAAGGTACATTTCAACTCTTTCTTTTCGCCATGGCTTTTTTTCACCCTATAGTTAAAGAATAAACAGTATTTTTTATTGCTAATGTATGTTTTAAATCCTGCTTTATAACAATTGTAATTTATACATTTTATGTACTTATCATGCATTCATTTATTATTATGGGAAGAAAATAATTTTCATTCAGTTTTCAGTGCATATAAAAATAAGTTCATTTTCTTCTGAAATATAAAATGGGATATAGAGAAATTTTTCCTGCCTACAATAATTAACCATTATACCTTTATTTTCTACTCTTTCTTAAAGTTATCACGCTTCTAGTAATCATGCTTCATCATTCAGACTGGCATTTGTATTTTAGAGAGAATGTGTGGCATTTGTCTTCAGTGTGGCTCTTTCATTCAGCAGATCACCCTCTAGTCCCACCCATTAATCTGAAGAAGACAGGATTCACTCTTTTAATGTGTGAACAATGATATGTTGTAGATATACCACATTTTCTTCATGGATTCTTCCACGAGTGAGCATACATTATGAAACGTCCCTACCACTGCCATGTATACCTCCCAAAGTAACATAATTTGCTAATAAGACAAGCCTATCAGCAGGTTTTGGAGAAGGAAAAGTAAAAGGAGATTTTGGAAAAGATAACAAAACACAATTTGTAAGTAATAAATATTTGGGTACTATTTTTCTATTCCAGAGTAATATAAGTATCATCCAAAAGAAGGATCAGAATTACAAATTTACCATTTCCCAGCAATAACAATTATTAACAGGGGAGTTCAAAGGCAGTACACAAGTAACAGATGGTAAGGGAGTGGAAATGGTAATGGCATTGGGCTGACCAGTATCGAATAGACAAAATCAACAAAATATTACACGTAACTAATACATGCATACATTTTTTTGATATTTCAAGTAAAATTTCATGTAAAGTACTTGAGATGCAAGTATCAACTTATTTGCTCATCGCACATTGCATATTCGCATTAAGTTATTATGTTACACCATAAATATATGTAATTAAAATAATAAACACATAAATAACAGGAAAGTGATACACACAATATAGTGCTTTTTTGCCTTTAGAAAGTTTCTTCAGATGTTGCTTAAACAAAAGTCCTCATCAGTCAAACAAATATGGGAAATATAGCCACTTTAAAAGTAAATATTTCTAAAGCTGAAGATGTCTTAGGGACATCCACTTCCGAAAAATAAATAAAAGAACTGTATAGATGAATTTATGGATGCTATTATTTTGACCTTTCTAGTTGACCATAAAAAAACATTTACAATGATTTGATTTTTTTTCTTTTATTTCAAAACATGTAATCCTGTCTCAATTCTTCTGGCAAGAAGGCAAATGTAAATTAGGCGAGCAGGATTAAATAAGTTTCTATAATACTCCTTTAGATCCATTTAAACAAAAATGTATTTGTTTAATAAAATATAGCTTCATATAAAAAACCTGACTCTTGTATAATGGAGAGTAACAGTACACCAATTTTTACACAGCTCTAGAATTCAGAAACATTTTTATAATTCTTGTAACATTTTTATAATTTTATATTCCCAAAATAGATGCAGATACACTGTGTGTGTGGAAATGTGCAGGATTTATACATATACACTTAGGATACTCACTGTTTCAAAATCATACCAGGTAGCATCAGGAATGTATGCACTCACAGATTCTGCTCCCTAATTTAAAGAAAATCAATGTAAATATACAATATATAGTACTATATACAAGATATATGCACATTATTGAAATTCAAATTTTTAAGAATCTTGTCAAGTATTGTTTTAGATTTTCTATTTCTAGAGAAAAAAATACTTCCCTGTCCTTATACTCCTGAACTATTCTGAATAGTTCTGAACTATTAGCATGACATCATAATGTAACATATGGATTCTAGTGGCAAAGGGGATACTATTTACGTGACAATTATAATTCATGTATGCACTTGTGCTATAAACCACTTGATTGCTGTGATATAAAATGTTCATTTCTAAATAGATACATGGACTCCAGATCTTAGAAATGGGAGACACATAAATCTTGCTCCACTTTTTTGTTTTACATATTCTTAAGGTCAGTTACTTTACATGGCTATTTTACTTAGATCTTAGCAAAGCTGCAATGTTTATGTCTCCCAAAATATAAGCTAATTAACATTAAGATAAGCTTTGAGGTAATGCAATAAATATCAATTTTTCAATATAAAGCTGATTACACACTCACCTTTGCTACATTATTTATTACATATTTTATAAGGTATCAAATAACTTTGTAAGTGTCAAAATCTTTTGACGTTTTAAATTTCAGTGAGAGATTGTGAGCTTGAAATAGTTCAATGAGTAATAAGTGTTATTCAGATTTATCGTAACATTGGAAAGATTTTGCTATGCAAAATTGTTTTTAAGTGATAAATATAATACATCTGTGAGGCCTACCTGTCTCAAAACAGGAGTGATAAGTAGTGCATGGCCCCATAGAAATTCGAGGTCCTCAATCCAGCTGTTTGGGTCGTCATAAAATCTAAGGACAATGATAACATTCAAGATATACTATTATGAAGCAAAAAGCTAAATTAATTATTTTCTTTATGTTTTCATTTCTCCCCTGGGAATCATGATTTTATATTTGTTAAATGTGTCATTCTTAAGCAATAATTCTAGTGTAGTTCATACAACATACAATAAGGAAGACAGGCAAGGAGGAAGGGAGCGGGAGGAAAGGGAGAAAGGACTGGTAGGCATGTGTCAGCTCTACACTCAAAAAGCCCAAGAAGTCTACCACAGATATATGGCAACTTTTAATATTTAATAAGTATTTGCTTTTTATTTTTTTATAAGTAAAGTTCATAAAATTCTAGAATGATTTAATAATCTTTCAATATTTTTTATGAAACAATCTAATATGGATTTATAAGAAACATTAGGTCATTCCCTAAGAAACATTATATTTGCTCATAACATACAAACATGTAGACAATGTACATTTTTATAATTATACCACATTGTTGCTTTGCATTTAGGTGATTTTTACAATGCATGATTGTTACATTTTCAGTAATTTTTTAAGTTAAATATTTCTGGTATTCCTAATTCATTTTTATGTAGTTGCCTTTATAAGTTCTGCTAAATTATGTCATTTGTAGCTCATTCTTGTCCACCCAGAATATTAATTATATTTATCACAATCATGGTATATATCTAAAAAGTTTCTATACATTTAGAAAAATAATCATAGATACACATTGCATCTTGATTTGTTTCTGTTAGTGTATTATTGTGTGTTCAAATGTACTTTTTTTTACTATGACTTATGTGTGTGAATGTGCCTGTGTTTGTACCAAATGTGTGTAATGTATTTGTGTATTATGATGCATGTGTGGTAGCATGCATAAATGTACATGTATGTGTTACATGTATGCATGTGTTGTGTTTATGACATGGGTAAGTCATGTGTCTGTATGATGCGTGTATTTTTGGTGGATGTGTGTAGATATGCTATGATGTGTGTATGTGCTCTATGGGTGTATTCACGTATGTGCAATGTATGTGTATGTGGTGCATTCATGTGAGTTTGAAAGTGTACACGTTCCTTCTCACATGGAGAGATGAGAGAAATTTGTCTTCCTATTTGCCTTGATCAAGGTACCCCCTGAACCGAGCTCACCCTCTAGAATAAGCTAGAGGCAGACCAGCTAGTTCTTGGAGAATCACCTCTTTCTGTGGCCCCTGATAACGTGGTTCCTTTCAAAAGCAGTCATCTCTAGTTTTTTTGCATAGGTGCTGGGGATTAGAACTTTATTCTCCGTTTGCTGAGTGAGGTCTCTAACCCTCTGAGATCGCTTTCCAACCCCTTAAATCACAATTGTCACTTATAATTCCTGCTACTCACTCAAAAAGGAATGGCCTGGCAACTGTCTCTCCGAACACGTGGGCTCTATAGAACAGAGTGTAGAGGTAAGGAAGTAAGGTGTAGCGGATGGTCAGGTAGTGCCTTGCTGATTTTACCAAAAGAGAGTCTTGTCCAAAAACTGCAGGATCCTGCTCCTGTACGATATACCAAAAAAAAAAAAAAACATTAAAATGAGAAATGAAAATGAAAACAAACATTTCAAATTGAACCATTTGGATTATTGTTTAAAGCAAATTGTTTATATGTGGGCTCCTCTATGAAAAGTTAAACGCATCCCTATTATATTATAACCTCTTTATGACTGGATGTTTCAGGGTTTGTATCCTCATTTATACTTTAATTAAACTCTATTTCAAAGTATACATTTCTCACTTAAAAATATTTTTTAAAAAGGTGAAAAATGATCAAATAGAAACTTTCAAACTCTTCATTCTTTTATAATATTTTCCACTTTTCTTGTTCTCTAAACCTTAGTCAAATAATCTGTGGTTTGTTCCAATTATAACGGCATGCCTAAAATTGAATTTGTACTCAGCTACATGGCATACTTTTACAAATGGGATGTCCGTAACCCATTCAAGCACACGCGTGAAATTTACTAAAGAATTCTGTCCTTTCTATAGCTACTGATTTCAGACGGAACAGAAAACACCTTCAGGTACAGAACGACATGGAACAAAGTTTCTGGGACACTTAGCAATCTTCAGCTTTACTCTCCTGAGACCAAATGATCGTCTACCTAGAAAATACCTGCCTCTCTGTGCCAAGGAGGACCACAATAATAAATCCTGCTTACATTTTGCTGCATGGTTACAGAATTTACTGAGGTTTCCCCATAAATTTACAGTGACATCACCCTTACTGTTACTAATCCCAGCCACATAATACACAGTGGGGCTGGGGTGACTGACCGTTTGGGAAGATTCAAGGCTCTTCCAGGGGTCTGGTTCACCTTAATATCTTTCCCAATGACCTAGCAGAGCCTGTTAGAACCCAGCTGCTCTATGGTTTTCCCTCTAAGATTGCCACTCTACTGTCAGCTTCATAAGGACCAGACTTAAAACAGTAGATCTGTTAGGAATCTCCTTTGTACCATTTTGCCTTTGTTCCCATAAGTCTCCTTATAGCATGAGCTGTACAGTTGATGCTTCACAGACGGGTGGAACTAAGATTTTGTATGATAACAACATGTGAACGCTGATACTGTATTATTTTTTAATTGCATGTTCTTAGCTGGCTTGAAGATTCAAATTATAAGTGTCTTGAATTTTCTGCCTTCCATATATATATATATATATATATATATATATCACACTTAGGACTCTTACTTAGAATGTTATATTTTCTTATGAAATAAACTGAAACATCCACTATTAAAATGTAAGACAAAAATATGGCATCACTACATTTTGTGATTGCTCTCATTTGTTGACTTTTACACATAAAATATATTGATGTTGAGAAATGGATTTCAAATATTTATTATAAAACATTACATACTTTTTTCTTACCACATTATACTGATGAAAGGACATTGTTTAAAAGTACAGCTGTGGCCAATGATGATTGGTAGAAGGTCTGATTGCACTAAATGTCACAGTTAGATTGGTTTGTTTGAGAACATGACGAACGAGTGTCACTTACCCTGTAGCCATCAGCATTGTGGTTTCTAGAAAATGGATAAAAGGCTCCAAGTTGCATCCATCTTCTGCAGAGTTCTTCTGTAGTATCAGCCACAAACCCACAGATGTCTGCTCCAACCTAAAGAAGTGCGTCTCTTATTCAGTATTGACATTCAGCTTTGCCTGCTGCATCCCAGGGTGTGCACCAACTGATTGGTTTTGCTTGTCTGCTCATTATACTGTTTTCAAACACATCCTCTGAACTGACTTTCCATGTTTGATCCTCCTTTCTATCTATCCACATTATTTTTATTCTCTGCTTCCCACCACCTCCCTCTGTCCTTACCTCTCCACTCTAAATCCTATGCTAATTTTCAGAGCTCTTCTTCTTGGCCAGGCTTATTTTTTTATTGCTGATTTACATAAAATGTGTCTCACTAATGTTTAATTTTAATTTATTTGTTTTCTGTTTAGGTTAAGATCTTTTGAAGTGTTCATGTATGTGGAGGTTTTCTTTTAGTATTGCTTGCCAAACACACTTTCCAATGTTCTCTATTCTTGTTTTCTATAGATTTACCCTGGGCATTGTAAATTCAGTATTAATCATTTATGATTAAATAAAGTGAAACTATAATTTCCTAGTATGTTGGTTGCTTTCTACTCTTAATCATTAAGATATTATTTGATTAGCAAAATGTAAATCCAATTTATATACATTTATCTGTCAATTGCATATACTATGTTCTGTCTGACGTATTATTCTTCTAACATGTTATAAACTAAACTCTTACAATTTCTTTCAAAATGATTAAAGTTTACCTTAATCACATTTTTATTTACTTTATATTGATTTTTTACAGAATATGTAAGAGATAGCATGGTGTTATTTTTTTAATGTATAATTAATCATCTGGAGGAATATTTGATACTTTCCTAATATAGCTACAGTTTGTGGGTCTTTTAGAATATATATATGTATATATATATATATATATATGAATCTGTGCCAATTTTTAAAAAGAGTAAGCCTGATTGAAAACCCACAAACCATCTTCAATGTGTTCATGATGCTTTCTTCATCTGACAGAGCAAAATCATGTATAGTGAGTTTGGATTTCAATTTGGGAAAAGTTTGTGTGTCTAGTATAGCACATATTTGCAAATGTGCTCTCACTTTTCAATTTATTTAGTATTTTTTTTTTACAATTTCTGACTTTTATAGATTTTAACAGGGAGGAGAGAGAAGGCAGAAAGAAATGGTAGAAATGGGAATACATGTGCAATACATTCTTCAGAAGAGGAAGGAGGCCCACAAGATAGACTGAGCTTGAAAACCCAGGACAGAGGGAATTGCCCATGCAGTCCCACTTCTGCCTCAGGGGTGATTAGTAGATAATTATTGAGGGAGAGTCAGTTTTCTTCAGGGATGTTACCGGTGAGAGGTTCTCTGTGCTTCTGTAGATTGCCCTATACCAACATAGACGTTGGCTGCACTAAATAGACTTGATATGTTTTAAAAATACAAAAAAAAGTTGGAGGTGATAGAGGAGGAAGTGGAGGGAAAGGAATAGAAAGTGGATTTGACCAAAAGACATTATAGGCAGATATGAAATTTTCAAATGATAAAAAAAGATGGGGGTCAGGAAAGAATAGGTGGAACAATGGGAAAGAATGAATAAGAGCAAACTAGAGTGACATATATAAGAATTTAATAAAAATAACTCAAAATTAATGCCTTCTATTGTTAATGTCAGTGTTTTTAATTTAAGAAGTATTTTTTTCTGTTGAAATTTTATTTTAATAGCACATGCTTTAAATTAATAATTGTTCAAATTTTTAACAATCTCTTTTGTATATTTTATTATATTTCACTTTGCTTCATTGAAATAACCTCTTTCATTACTACACATTTTAAGTTAATTGCTTTTCTTTTCCTATATTTAAATTCATGCACTAATTAGAATTTGAACTATTTGTATCTTTGATTTTTTTTATTTGCCTACATCTTTTTGCTTAATTTTATTTACTTTTACTTTTCAAGACAAACATCTTACTGTGTAGTCCAGTTTTTCAAGGTACTTGATATTCAAAAGTATAATCTGATTTTATCTACAGCTTCCCTAAAGTTGAGATTGCAGGCATGCCCACTATGCTCACCTATTTTGGTTTTGATTTAGTATTTAAGACTATAAGATTTCCTTATAGCTGAAAACAAACAAGAATTTATTTAGAAATACCAAATTACTAACATTTAGAAGTTAGTTGACTTTTCTTCCTTTTCTTAAATTCACGTTGGTTTTGGCTGAATTTATATATATGATTATGTATTTCTTACCTTATAAATTCAATATTGTGTGTGGAAAATATTTTGTTTTATTGGGTTTGGGGTGTTCATTTTATTCATGTATATGAAAGCAAACTAAAAAAATCATTAGGCATACACATTATATATTTTTGATGTCTTTATATAATCTTGACTTTCTGAATTTTATGCTAATTTTGTAGATTTAGTTTCAGACTTTTCATAGTTCATATTTAGAATTTACTGTATTTTCTCTATGTTAAAACTTTTGAAAATTGTTTTGTCCTTATCTTTTGACTAGTATTAAACCATCTTACCAAAGGCATGCCGAATATACCGAACTCCAGCATTCCAGTGATGGACCATTCCATCTGCTCCCACGAGGCGGTGTTGTCTCCTAGCCAGTGAGCAGCATGCCTTCCAGAGCCGGCAAATGTTGACCGGGTGAGGATGAAACTTCTCTTACCAGGAAAAACTTTTTCCACAGCCCTAAAGATATAACCCAGTTAAAACGTGTTATTCCAAAAACATATTTGAGTTCATTAACTTAAAAAACATGTCTTTCAAACATATATATATGATTATTTTACACAAGACATAATATTTAGAAAATTTTATGAAATTTTTAGCCTCAGTTTTGCATTTAGGTACCACCATGCAGCTCAATTAAATAAATTCTGATCAAACACATAAGAAGGACATCTTTGAAAAAGACAATTTTCTCTCAAAGGAAAATTATCAGAAACAAACAAAAAAACTAAAAGTACTTCAAAGTATGATGTCAATCAGACTCACTTTATAAAAATATGGTATCTTTATATGCCTTTTGTACATTATAAGCTCTATTATATTGAACCATAAGATATGGCTGTTTTATTCCTCCAATAATTTACTTTCACAATGCATTTAGGTTTTATTAATTTATTTTTGAATATTATTAATTAAAATAAAATTATGATGTTCCCCTCCTATCGTTTCTCCTTTAATCCAGTACCATTCTTTGTCCTCCACTTTCAAGTTAATAAAACATTTTTTTCTTTTATTATTATTCTTACATGTGGGTGTGCACAAAGAGGAGCATGAACATTATAATGAAAATATAAAAAAGTTTTGGTACATTGTATGAGTTGCCACCAGCAAAGCATTAACACTTGAGCACTTACTTACACTTGCAAATATACTGATACTGTGGTGTGAGTGTTATTAGTTACTGGTCTGTTGAACCTCAAACAGAACTAGCTAAGGAACAGGAATTCAATGAGCGCCGGTTGCCTGATTCTGTTCAGTACCATGTTTCTTATTCTATTATGCTCTACTGCTTAGAAACTAAGTGAATTGAAACACTTAATTTTGGCAACTGAAGAGCAGTTATTGCATCACCCTTTTCTTAAGCCACTTGAGAATGTCACGATTACTAAAAATCCAAAACTTTATTACTGTTTTCCATAAAAAGTAAACAGAGCAAAATTTTAAAGGAAACTTCTATGAATTAATCCAATCTTCTCTCTATAAATGTATTATGTGAATCTTGATACCTTACAAATATTGATAACATCTATCTTAGTAAAAGAGAAGGATATTTTAATACAATGGAATTTTACCATGATTTTTTTTTAATTTCTTACTCTTGAAACTTTCTATCTAAATTGCTGGACTTCCAGAAACACACAAATAAACAAAACATAATTGCATTTTTTTTTCAGAAAATTTTACTTACTTCTCTGTGGCTATAGCCATGCTGTACCCATACAGGCTGTGGACATCGTACTGTTTCCCCCAGTTCTGCACAGCATCCATGCAGAGGGTTTTGGAATACAAAAGTTTGTCAAGAATATCTTTGAGAAAATAACATAAAAAATTCTTGTGAGTTATTTTAGAATGACATTTGTATTTTCTAATGTGTTCTCCCATACATAATCAGAAATAGCAGAAAACTACATTTAGTTAAACAATATCCAATTTTGTTCATGCGTTTTATTCCTGTAGAGACTGGGAGATGATTTAATGCAATTTAATTTAACTAAATAATCTTCTATGGTTTTAATAATAAATCAATCCATGAGAAAGAGTCATTGATGAGTGAATTGCAATGTACACACATATAGAATTTCCACAAATATGAATTTTTGTCCTTTATACTACACAAGTTGACTTAAATGTGAGTTTGGTTAGGAACTGGAGAGATGAGTCAGGAAACAAAATGCTCAGCACACAAGCATGAGTACCTAAGTTCAAATCTCCAGCACCCACATGCAAGGTACACATGAGGATGAGCTGTCCACCTAGCACTGAGGGGTAGAAACAGTTGGCTCTGCAGAACTCTCTCTCTCTCCCTCTCTCTCTCTCTCTCTCTCTCTCTCTCTCTCTCTCTCTCTCTCTCTCCTAGCCAACCAATGATGTCTAGCTTTAATGAAGAAATTCTGTCTCAAAAATGTGTTTTGAAAAAGTTTGGCTCAATAAATAAAAAAGCTTTCTCTGAAAATTTGGGTACTGGGATTTAAAGCTCCGCACCCACATTGTGTATATATA
>NW_026067939.1:8260315-8290741 GCF_014885135.2 Alexandromys fortis
GTGAGTCGACGCAGGAGTCATTAAGGTGTGTGGGAAAATGTGAGTCCTAATTTCAAAGAGAAACCTTTCCTCAGTGGGACAGACAATGGATGATAAGAGAGTAAAGCAAAAGTCTTTCTGGTTGCATATGTGCTCATGAACATGTATGCAAATATTCATATAAACATAATAATAAATAAAATTTACAAAATATGATGCAGAATGATAGATGAAATTAGAATCTTATTTCCCACATGCTTTCGTGTGGAAATATACAAACATGTACATATGTATAAAACACAAACAAATATTAAACATAAATAAGGTGGAAAAGAACAGACAAGACCCTAGGCATTTCATCTGTAAACTTGAAAACATGTATACATACAAACAATATATGCAGAAATAAGTATTATAGCAATGTAATCACAACTTGTTATATTTGACAAAGGAAAAGAAAAATCAGTGACTTTAGATTTCAAAAATTTAACAGCTTATGATTTAGAAATATATTTTAGAAATTTGTTAGTTAACAAAAACTTTGTCTTAACTAAGGGTAATTAGAAAATAAAACTTACCTGGAGTAAAAGGAGGGTAATTCAATTCATTGACAGCGCAGCCTTTCAGAGAACCTTGAATAAAGCTGGAAACTTCATTCATGTCCTAAGTGGAGAGAAAAGGGAAAATAGCATCAGGTAAAAATGAATAATAGCAGATTTCTTATGCTATTTAAAAAGACATCCTTAAAATTGCTTATCTCGCATATTACATGACAGACCTAAAAACAGGGTGCATATGATAGGATAAGAACTTTAGACAGGAGAAAAGGATTTTAAATATTAAAAATACCTCTCATTTTATAGAACTACAAATCTACACAAAGCACACTGTGCCTTCAATAAACAACTTTCAGAGAGTTGTTTCAATCTTCTCACTGTGACTTATTTAAACCCTTGCCCTGCAAATTCATTCTTATACATATTTGGCTTTGATGGGCAGTTATCTAGATTTCATCATGTACTCAGCCTATTGCTGATAACTATATTCACTTAGTCCGCAGCTTGCAAACTGTCATAAACCATGGAAGCATGGGATCATAGGAGCATCACAAAAAACCTGAAAGATTTCCAAGAAGCCTTAAGTTATCTTAATTTTTTCTAAGAAAGTGTTAATCACATTTATTTTTGAAAATGTGTTGAGGAATTATTTTAAGGCATCTGTGATGTGATATTCTTGTTTGTCAATTGTATTACACTTGTAGTTAACAAAAGCTCAAGCAGCTCAATACAGCTGGGAGGAATTTTTCCTAATTACACTGTTTGAAGTAATTTAATTAAGATCCACCTTAAATCTGGGCCACACAGCTGATAGCAACCAAACCTTGTCACTAAAGTATCGCATAATTGCTTTCTAATAAACATTGCATGGTCTACAAGAGCTAGTTCCAGGACAGGCTCCAAAGCCACAGAGAAACCCTGTCTCGAAAAAAAAAAAAAATCATTGTTTTCTGAATGGTAGTAGGAAATTACCGACTTGGAGACTAGTGAGAAAATAAACCTAAAACACATGATAGATATTTGATTATTCTTTCTGCTGTGTAAGTATAAACAGTGTGACATCATAGAATTATAATAAACATTCCCTATACCCTTCTTCTGTGAAAGTCTGCACAGGAATCGTGACATCACAGATGACTTTCCGTGTTCGTCCTCCTCAAACATGGATAATTCAACAATTAAAACAAAACTCCCAATTAGGTAAATTAATGATTAACTAATTATATAATACAGTTTGCTCATTAAGATGGTAACAGACCTAGACAACCAAGGAAAACCCATCTACAACATCTATCGCTCTACAGAGCTGTTATGCTTTTTTTAACCTCTGTTTCGTGTGTGTGTGTGTGTGTTCTGGCTTATGTTAAGTTTATTCTAAAACTAGTGTTTAGAATGTATTATTGTCCTCCAGTAAAGTTAGAGTCACAATAAACACAAGTTTACTTTGACTTTCATCTGACTGACCTTTAAATGACTGAGCTGTGATTAAATAAAATTAGGAAAAACAAGGAAACAATATCATCCCAAGAGTTTTCCAAGAATTATAATTTTCTTTAATGACTTCAAAAATGTATAAATAATCTAGGAATTAAATTTTAATTGCTTTGAAATAAAATACAGGCTACTGCAATTTTAGATTGTTCTTGTCCACTTACTGGAAGGGAAGCCTCCTAAGGTGGGTGGACACTAGTGGTACATGGTGCTGGTGATTTTCATATGTGCTCTGAAATTGTACTATTTTTATTAGGTGTGTCCCCAAATAAATCTTCTCGGATAAAAATGATAGACCAAAAAGATATAATTCCTTATATAAAAATTATTTTTTTCTTCAAAGTCCACTAGTTGGGAAGAAAAGAAAAATCTAAATTTACACTTTTAAATATTGTTTCCTTTCTTCCACATGAATAGTGTTTCTGTTTTAGAAAGTGATAGAAAATGCTTAAATTTTATTTAGAATACATTCTATATAGAGATATATAATGCATGTGTGTGTTTATGGATAAATCATTTTGTGATCACCAAATAGAACTATTTGTTGACAATAGCCACTTACAATCCACAGTCCATCATATTCCACTTCATTATGGAAGATATTACATTCATTTGCCCACCACTCAATGGTTTGGGGTTTAGTAAAATCAGGATACACTGTTAATCCTGGCCAAACCTAGAGGAAGAGTTCATCCACATGAGCACATGAATAAAAGAGAACTTAAAACATAAGTGCTATTTCACACACATGTACTTAATAATCATATCAGTATTGTATTTCAGTAGGTTTGTATGATGCATGTGCAGTCCACATTCAAAATTATCTGGACATTATGTTAAACTCCCTTAAGGGAAAATTGGTTAGTAAATATAAAAAAAGAAGTATTAAGTATTCAGAAGAGAAAACACGGGAATAGATGCCATCAAGTGTAGAGGTAATCATAACTCTTAGTATTCGTGTAGATTAGATTAGTAAACCAGAGTACTATAATGTATTCCAGTTTCATTAATTAAAAACATGTCACTTCATTTCCAGACACATCTCTTTCCAAAAGCTTCAAGAGAAGAAAATTTCATTATTATAACAATATACACTAGACACTTTCTGCATTCTAAAAATTTTTATATTTTTTAACATAATATTCACTAGAAATTTGAGAGATATACTTTTATCATCATTTTACATTTCAAGTATGTTAATTAAATCCATCTTGCAGGTGAGACATGTCACACAGACAAATCGAATAGGATGTTCAAGACCATACTCCTCACATTCCTGGTTGGCAGGAATTTACATTTAAAGCATCAAAGACCAGACCCTATGATATCAAAGACTTTATCTATTTATTATGTATTCCTTTTCAAACTCTAATTTATTATATATTCACTCAATAATAGCATTAATAAAGAATAACAGGATTTTTGTTAATTAAGACAAGGATATATAGTTTTAAAACCATATAAACACAATTGCTTGCTAATCTGCTCAGGAACAAAATGTCAAGTTTTAAGAATACATACTGAAACATTACTGGGTAGCAACAGCAAGGTCATGTTTGGCACTTGTGAAGTCTATAATCATGGGAAAAAATGCTGCCCTAAAAATTTAAGCTTACTAATTGCAGTAAGGATAGGTAGGATATTTGTCAATGTCATAAATAATAGTTTAATAAATACATATTTGAAAATTGCTATTTTCTTTTGCAGTTTTCTTTAGTTTTATTAAAACCACAGCATTGAATACCAACTCCATGTATAGAGTCATTATTTGCTATTGACAAGACTTATGAGTATACTCTAAAAAGAATATTTATTCTGTTGAAATATATGCATCGCAGCTTGAGCAGGTGGCTATGTCAGTAAAGTGCTTGCCACATAAGCATGAGATTAGCATTTAGATTCCCAGGGCAATCTGAAATCCCAGCACTCCTAAAGTAAGATTGAAGGAAACAAGAGAACCCTTGCAAGTTCCTGGAACGGCCTAGTGCAGCAAACAAGGACTCTGTCTCAAACAGGGTGGAAGGCAAGGACTGACACCCCGTTATTGTCTGACCTTTGCTAGCACACATAAGCCGGAACTCATATGGACAAATATACAGATTTACTGACAGACAGATGCATATAAAAATGCGCATTTATCTAAAAGCTAGGCACATTTTGAATTCCTTCAAAACTGGCTCTGTAATCTTTGAAATTTCATTTTAATTTTCTATATTTCAGTTTTCTTCCTTTGAAGTAATTTCAATAAATGCATGTTATTTTGATGTTTAAAAGGAATTCATAAAACTCAGTGCCTGTATATAGTTACTCAGTTTGCACTTGCAAATATTTTATATTAAGTTATCTATGCAAACCTTACAGAATTTTTGTAGGACTTTAGACAGTGTATCAGATTTATTGTTTATTGGTTTTGATTTTAACTATTCACTTTAAATGACCGGCTATCGACTTTTCACAACTAGATTCTTTTAAAGACTAATGCATGTTTATTTGAGTAAAATATCCTTGCATAATTATAATTCAAATCCAAAGAGGAAAACACACACACACACACACACCACACATGTATGAACAAAATTGGAAACCAGAACCAATTGAACTTAATAAATTTGAGAACTTACCTCTCCAATAAGTGGTGTCGTTCCATCTGGCTCACTCACCCAAACATTTTGTTCATTACCCCTCGTATATGTTCCATATTCTGCTCCATTGGCTCGTCGATCTATAGATATCGCAGGGTCCTGATAACGAAATAAGATTCTGTAGGCAATATTTTAATGTACAATTGTATAATAATAAAAATGTTTTACTAATTTATCCTTACCAGGATGATAACATATTTTTGTCCGTGGTCATGTAAATCTTTAGCAAATTCAGGAAGCCCACTGAAATTAACACTATCATAAGTAAAGTCTTTTTTGTCTTCCATGTAGTCAATATCGGTGACTTGTGCATCCTGGAAATTAGCAAAAAGTGCTTCAGTGAGAGTTGAAAGAGCTTTCTTGTAATGCCAATCTTTAAGCACAAACATTTGTTTCATTCAGAGAGAAAGTAACATAACAATGAACTCAACAAGGTCATGGGAAGGCAGTCTAGTGTACTTTATTCTCAAAATTTGGAAGGTAAAGTAGGAGGTCCTTAAAATCAAGAACAGCCTGAACTACAGAGTGGAGACATTGTTTCAAGGAAAAAAAATGAAAAGTTAATGTATATTTCATTTTATATAAAGAAGAAATAATAATTTTGTAAAATTATTTGCTTTCATTTATATGGCTCATTTAGTTTGCTTCCTCTCTTTAGTGCTGGTTATGAAAGCTAGAGTCTAATGAATATTCTTCTAGCAAACCACTCTCTTAGCCCCTAGATTATATCTTTTTCATGTGGAAAAGGCTTAAACTACTATTAATTGAAATTTGTCATTGGTGAGTTTCATTCATGTCATATCTGTGTGTGTATAAAACATTTAAAAAACAAAATTTTATTTAGCAAATTTAAAATTAGGTATAAAATATATACCTAAATGTGTATAATTGCTAACTGCATTCCTTATACCCACAGATAAGTGTACCTTTTACTCCTAAGCAAAGAAACCTCTTTTTGGAGCCAGTGAAGACCTTTACAGAAATCCACAACTGATGAAAAGGCTTCGGACAGCTGATGTTGGTGTCCCCAACCCTGATTGATACATCTACAGTGCAATCCCTACAGACTCAGGGAATATTGCACAAGAATACGCAGGGAGATTGTAAGAGTCGGAGGTCCAGGACATCTGCTGTAAGATAGTGTCTTTCTATGTGACATCATAAAATCTTAATATGGTCATCTAAGGGTCATCTAAGCTTGAACCGCTCAATGACAGTGCCAGCTGGTATATCAGCATTGATGGTAGAAATCTCACAAAAATTCAAACTTAAGTGAAGATTTCTAGTGAAAACATGGCAACTGAGAGAGGAAAAATCAGTCTTCTCCAGGGACAAGCCCTGGAATAGGTTGTTTAATACTACGTGGTCAACTTTAAATACACATTTATATGCACATAGCAGTAATTAAATAAGAAGCTATGGATTTGAGAAGAAATGGTGGGAACCCAGGAGGGATGAGAAGACTGAGAGGGAGGGTGCAAATGATTAAATACAGCACTCAATTATGAATTTTCAAAAATCATATTAAAAATTGACAACAAATATTTTCATTTTGATAAAACTCCTGATAACATCTTCAAAATATGTTTAATCAAATAAGAAGAGACCATTAACTTGAGAAAAGCAAGAAGGTATAAATGAGAAGGTCTCAAGGGAAGAAAGGAAAGTAAGAAATGATGTAAACATATTAATAATTTCAAAAAAGAAAAAAGAAAATAAATTCAATCAACCTGTGGACATCATATAAGAATGTAGAATAAATTTACCATGTATCACTTTTATAATTACAAATGTTCTAGATCATCAGTGTAACATAGTTTGTCCTGACACTTTCGTCATTTCCTGTTATGTTTAAATGCTTGTCCTTTATCCCCCATCCCTAGCAACCTTCCTTCTCCTTACATATGGAATGCCGGCTTCCCGGTTTCTTCTGACGACTTCTTTCACTGCATCTAGTGACTGGTAATTCCAGCGACTCAGTTGAAAGCCAAGACTCCAGTATGCAGGCATTGCTGGTCGACCAATGAGCTTGAGGAGGAACGGCACTCAGTTAGTTTCGACAAAGAGAGATGTCTTTAGGATTACTAATATTAATGTGCTCTTTATTCTACAATTCCTCTAGTATTCGCTGAACTATATGCTATAAATACAGACTCCCATCTAAATTCTTTGTTTCTCATCAAAATCTCCAAGAATCTTCTTATAAAACATTAAGTTTTTGTTCTGTCCCACATCTTTGTGTGTGTGTGTGTGTGTGTGTGTTAAAGAAAACCCCAGGAAAATAATATTTGCAAGATATATTTGTCTGTCATGGAAAATTACTGACAAGAATTAATGTATGCCCGATGCATGAGCTAGCTTGTATGAGCCCATTCCCTATGTGAGGATGCCATGGTCAGTATTAATGCAGGAGGAAGGGCCTTGGTCCCACCCCACCTTAATGTGCCAGACTTTGTTGACTTCTTATGTCAGCCCTTACCCATTGGGAGGAGTGAATGGGAAGTGGACTTAGGGGGAGGGATAGGTGGGGGAGAACTGTGATTGAAATATAAATGAAATTTTAAAAATTAAATTAAAATAAAAAAGAACTAAAGCATAGTAAAAAAAGAAATTATAACACAAAAGTATGCTTTTTGTCATTCACTCATTTCCTATTTTGATCACAACTGTGAATGGCCTATACTTTCATTGACTATTTCTATTCTCCCAAATATTGTACTTTCTTTTGATTTATTTTATCAAAAACTATCATGACAAAATAAAGTTTTTATCTGTAATGTTTCAAATAAATATGATTTCTGAGGTTAGCTATCTCATCATAAAAATTAATCAAAATAAAAATATACATTTACGTAAATTCAGGTTTCATTATATATGGAAATAATGAAGATTATCAGCTAATGTCCTTAAATTTTGTTAAGAAACATACGTGTAGAGAAGAAGTCCTATGCATGCAACTAGAAATTATTAAACAACTTATGAAACAAATTAATGTAGGAAAATAATTGACAAACTCAGTCTGAAACCAACCTCTTGGTATTGTTGAACTACTTCTTCTGGTGTGTCTCCAAGAAATATATAGAAGTCTAGTATGCCTCCAGTAACTCTGTAAGTAATTATTGGAGTTGGCTGGATGAAGACCTCTACGAAGTAGAAATAGAACAAAATATACATAATTTGAGACATGTCCATAATGATAAAACAACTGTCACACACATTTAAGAGCATCTTGTTAGCCATATCAGTGCACATAATGTTCAATTATTAATAGAAAGTAAGCTACTGAAAATAAGAATAACTTTGGAGAAAGCAGAATGCTACTTGTAAGGCCTGTGACAGGATAGCCAAGACTTCCCTTTCCAGAGTTGCCATGGCTACTCTAGAAAATGCAGAGCAGAGCATAGAGGGTCAGACTCCTAGCAAGATTAAATGTCTTGCTAAATTCATATCTCAATTAGCTATTGCAATTTAAGATTAATTGAAACATCATATAACCACACATTAATTTCTAAAAAAATTCCTATATTTTTAACTTAACATTGTACAAGTAATTGACTGGATAATTACGAAACTCACTTCTCTTGCTGAACAATTGTGACACAACACAAGGTGTACTTTCCCAAACAGGAACACTCACAATTAAAACCCAATTTTAAAACCTTCCAATAAAATTTCACATGCTGTCACTATTTATCTTGTTTATTTTGAAGTCAAACATCTATGATAGGAATCAAAAGAGTAGTTGAACATGTCAAGATAAATTTCACGTAAACATCAAATGAATGATTTTTACCCATTGCGTTGCTGTTCATGAGAAAAACACCATAAGACTTCCCGGTGTTATCTTCAATGCCCATGAAGAATGTCTGATGCCCGTAGAGATTATGGTTATTCTGAAAGGTGAAGTTCAAAGATTAAATATTGAACTGAATGTAAAGTGAAGAAAAAGTAAGCTGAAATGGATTTTACTTAAAACTTGCTTACTTTTTCAATTTATCCTCCTATAGCTCTATACTAATTTCCCTTACTATATATTACATAAAGGATTATAGTATAAAAATAATATAATGTACTTCAGTAAATAGTTTTCGTATTTGCAAAAGAGACGTTAACATGTATTAATAGATCACTTGCTTCTCTTTGCTTTATTATAATTAAATATATTTAAATAAGTCATTCAAATATATACATTCAACGGGATCCATTTTTTCTTCCTACAGGACACAGAGAAAGCTGTCTATCCTACATTCTGCAGTGTGTTTGTTAAGAGAAGATGAGGGCATGGGATGGTGCAGGTGAGTCCTAAAAATGATGGTGAAAGGAAAGTTAAGTCTTTCTTACTGCTTTTATATAGAAACCATTTTATATAAATAGTAAAAAACTATTTTATATAGATAATATTGTCAAATGCCATAAATGTATCAGCTTCTCTACTGTAATGATTTCATGTCTAAAGCCAAGAAAATACCGTACATCACCAGGAAGTTCATCTCGAGTAAAGATTGGCCACGTTTTCCAGTATAAATCATGACGAAATCTCTTATGAATATGCTCCCCAAAGCCATAAATGTATTCACTTGGAAGTTTTGTTGAAATCTGCAGATACTGGTTAGAGTACACCAGAGGACCAACACTGGTATCAAACCTGAACCACAAAATAAAAAGAAATGGTTTGTGTACAGAAGAAATATTTCCTCCTTTCAGTTAACATCATCCATGATTTCTAAAGCATCCGCCTTCAGCTGCAGTCCTTATTGAAAACCCAAACTGTTCCACAAATAGAACTTGTTTATGGTATCAGCGTAACTTTGTTTCCATCAATACAGTTTCTCACAGGCATTCTACTCTCTAGTCCTCTTCAGGTCTCAGAATATCACTACCACTGTCACTTGTGCTAGTCAGAAACAACTTACATATGAATAAATAATAGATGTATACACAAATAAATAAAGCAAGACACGTTCTCAACGAGTATAACCCAGGTCCGGACTGTGTTTGTTGTGTTTGGTACTGCATCATTCTACTGATTTCATTCATGATAAAAATTAATTTCAAAATCAGGGTTTTGAAATTCAATAAAACATGTCATGTCAAAATTTTGAAAACACATTCTTCATTTCTCACTCATTATCAAAAGTCTCCATATCTTCTTCCACTTATCCAACTTGAGAAAAATTGTGTTACTCAATTTTACGGTTAGCATTGTCTAGAGTTCACATGCAATTAATTCAGTAAAGTATTTCTCTTTCTGTATTGGACTTCTCTGCTTAGAAGTAAGTACTTTTTAGGAAAGACCACAAAGCAAACTGTAAAAATGTCCAAATCTATTTAGTTAAAATAAATTGATAAGATTTGACTTTCAGCACTATTCAACATTACCTGTATCCTCACTTTTTCCTATTTAAAACTTATTTCTTTTATTTTTAAAACAATCCTTCTTTTGAGATTATGGTATAATTACTACATCATCGTTCCTTCCTTTTTTCTTCCAAACCTTCCCATATACTCCTGCTTACCTGCTTTAAAATCTGTACCTTTTTACTATTAATTCTTGTTACATACATGTGTGTGTGTGTGTGTGCATGCGCACATCGTATGCAATGCTGCCTGTATAAAGGCTCAAATTTTTACAGTAAATTACTAAGTTTTTTGCACCAATTACTCCTTGCCCCAGACGATGCATTCTAAATGGGAGTATTCAACTTCTCTTTAACTTGATCTATGTGAGCAAATGATTTGGATATTCCCTTATAAATTAATACCTAACTGAATAGAAACCTGAATATTAATATTAATTAATATTAATTCTGAATATTCTTTCGGGAAGGAGGATATAATGAGCGTAATGTACAGAGCAGCCATTCTTACGTATGAGTTATATTGACAATGTAAAACTGTATCAGCACTTTCTTCCATCTCTGCCTTTAGTTGGGATCAACTGACGTTTTCAAATTGTGTTTTAGTTTATTTCTTTCATGGAAACCAAAATTATTTCATCAGCATAGTATTTATAGATCCTTACTTACACTTTTGGGATATACTTTGTGAACTGGCACTGGAAATCAGAAGTTTGTATCCTCTGGCAACAGAATAAAATTGGCCACCTATTTGAACGGATGTAAAGGCAAAATGAAATTATCACTTACAAGACTCTGTTGTTGCTTTTCCTGATCACTTTGATGCTGAATGGGTTTTCAGTGATTTGAACATTATAAAGTGCACTGTCAGCTGAGATTCCAGGAACATCTTGTACAAACTGATGTGGAACTTCATATCTTTTATTATTTGGATCTGTAATCTGTTAAGATTTTATACATAAACAGTAAGTTATAGAGATACTCCCACCTCTGATTTACTGCATGCAAGCAGTATACATACATACACACATATACATAATTTAATACCTCAATATAAATGTAACATTTGGATGACTTTGCAAGGATAAACCATACAAATTCCTAATGATTAATTATACTTAATTGGTTAAGAAGTTTTCTATATGGTTGGATAAATATATTTATTGATAATATAAGAAAGATATTGTCACTAAGTATAATTTAAAACTACCCTTTAAAGTTTATTATTTTAAGTACCTTAAGTATCTATCTCTATAGATATTCCGATGAAGACTGAATATTTTTAATTTTAATTTTTTAAATAAATAAATTTTTTAATAAATTAAAAACCCAACAAATGAAAAAAATCATGTAGTGAAATTAACCACACCCTAAATCTATACATCTCAATGAATCTCTCTATAAATAGTCATTAAGACAGAAGCTGTGAAGGTTTCCATTGGATTTTAAGCTTGCAGGACAGAATATTTTCTGTGCATGTATCCACATCTTGAAAGAATTAGAACTAGAAAACAAATAGTTATATATTCTCTTTAATATTTGCTGTTTATTACTTCTGTTCAGTACTTACTCCACCCATTATTCTTTTAACTTTTGTGATTATATTTTCTCTAGAATGGAATAGCATACTAAATATATATATATACATATATGCTATTATATGTAAAATTTTATATGCATATACAGATATATATTTATATTTATCTATTCATCTGTTAATTGACTGCTAGTTTTATTCCAGTTTTTGCCACAGTGAATAAAGTGTTTTAAAATTGCTGGATATGGTGGCTCATGCATTTAACCCCAGTATTCAGGAGGTGGAGGAGTGCAGATTTTTCAAGGCTATCCTGGTCTAGAACGCAAGTTCTAGGACAGTCAGGAGGACAACTAAACAGAGAAATTTTGTCTCTAAAACACTATATACAAAAACATCTTTAATGATAAGTTTGGCATACATTGTGGTAATATATCATTTTCAGCATATTCATTCACATGGGGGGTATCTATCTTTTTTTGTGTAAAACTGACATACTACATAAATAATTTAAGTCTTAAAATTTTGAATGTTTTCCTAAAAATTTGCACAATCATCCTTTTCTTCTACAGATTATATGTGTGTATGTGAGTGCATACATCCACAACTAACCCCTTTCTATAAGCCAGCAGTCTCTCTCTTTAAACTCAAGAATGAAGTTCCAGCCATTGATTTCATAAAGCACAATTAACTTCTGTCAACTCAAATTTTAAACTAACATCTTGGAAAGATCTCTCGGTGGGTAAAGAACACTTACTGCGCTAGTAGAGTGAGGACCCAGATTCAATTTCCAGGACCCTTATGGTTGTTAACAGATATTTGTAACTCCCTTCCAGGGCCTGATAACCATGCCTGGCTTCAGTAAGTACTGGGCCTACCCGTAGTGCAAAAACATTCACAAAGACAATACATCTATACACACAAAGTAGACAAATGACGAAAATGCTTTAAATAACAATCCTACAGAGACTACAGTTACATGTCTTTTTTAATACGAACATTTATTGGGCACAAATTCTTCTGAAGACAATAACGTAAGTATTTTAAATAGAATATGTTACTTGAATTCTTGAATTATAACTACATAAGAAACTTTTATTATTGAAATTATCTTCAATGGGAGAATGACACATAAAAGGGTAATTAGTTTGGTAGTCATCTTTTGGAGATAAACGTTTCTCATGGTGGACAAAACATGGTAAGGAAAAGAGTGTGTTCTTCAAGTATACTTTATGTCAAAATCTTTCTAGAAATATTTAAAAGCAAAGGCTGGAGAGATGAATCTCTTGTTAATATGTCATATTGCTCTTACAGAGGTCCTGAATTCAGCGGCCTGCATATTTATGGTGCCTTATAACCATCTTTAACTTCAGTTTTAGGAGATCGATTGGCCTCTTCTGGCCTCCGTGGGCACTGCTCTCATGTGAACACTCACACATAGAGACAGACAAAGTTTGCACATATGAAATAAACAGAAATAAATTTTTAGAAATAGTAAAAGTCAAACCTTGAACCGAAAACGATTTGCGGTTTGTCTCTGAGTTGTGAGGAGGACACTTGAAATGTCATTCCCAAACAGAGAAGGAGAAGCGATCCTGCTCAATGTAGCTTCATGCCCTTAAACAAAATGGAGGGAAGCACATACGTTTGGAATAGTTATAAATATTAACATTTTTTACTAATTTATATATTTTAATATTTTTCTAATAGTATCACAAATAACTGTTTCTTTTTATATTGCAAGATGAAACCATGAAAAATATCTTAATATAACATTCAAAAATTTTGCTCTATTTACTTTTGGAATTCTATTGATGATACTATTTTCATCAAAAACTAAAATAAACTCTTTCTACTCAGAACACGCACTGAACTCCTTACCTGTTTCTTTTGTGTTTATTGACTCAGCACTATAGCCATGGTTGTTTGAGAAGAAGCACCAGGGAATGACAGAGCTGTTCCCTGGGCGCCAGCAACAGCCACGCTCTGCACATTTTGCCTGGGAAAATATTTTCAATGAATAACATGAATGGCATTATAATAAGATGTACTAGTATCTGTATTACTATTATCAGTTTCAGTATGCACGTTTTAAAACATTTTACCCTCTCATAATTATGTTTTTCCCTTCATCATTATACTAGTGAATAAGAATTTGAATACTTATGTTGTGTTTATAAGACAGCAAAGTCAGGTGAATTTACATAAATGAAAATTTAGATTTAGTTCAATCCCATGTAACTTATAGCAATGACTAGGGCTTACAAATAGGATCTTGTACGTGCTAGATTACTGCTCCTTCATCACAGTCTCAGCCCAAAGTTTTATAACAAGTTGTCAGTCATTAATTAGTTAAACATCTTGGTAGCTGAGTAATATTAAAGTCAGAACAAATTACTATAATTTAATAAACATTACAAAATGTTGACTTACAGTGATTTTACTAACTACATGAGAAAAACATATAAATTAGAAAACTCCGTAAGTGCAAGCATACTTAAAATGTTGAATGGCATGGTGATATTAGCATAATTGAAAAGCCATATTTTCAATTATGAAACATTTTTTTCAAACTTAATACTGGTATAATATTCACATAATTTTTTGTGAAAACAATATTTCAAGTGCTGCATGCTAACCAACTGAAAGTCCACGTCAAATTGCTATCTTCATATCACATTAAAATGGCTCCATTTTTGAAACATTACACACAAGAGTGCAAAAGGATCAGTTGATACTTCTCATAATATCATATATGTAAGCCTTTATTTGAACAATTTTATCTCTAGTTATAGAACCTATCCAAACATCCTTAATGACACAAAGTTATATATGTTGTAAAATGAAGGAAGAATACTCAGCCCATATTCTTGATTTCTGGCACATTTTATATCTTATTCATCCATCATTTGCTTTATCAGTGTTTTATAGTAAAAAAAATCCCTTTTAAAATTATCTTATTAAAATCATTTATTATACTAGTTAATGACTAATGCCTACTGAGTTTATGGAACATGAGCTAAGCCTGAACTTTGCACCCACTTTCAGAACTCCTCTGACATACTCATTTAGCCTTGAGAAGCTCTTTGAATTTCCAATTATGTCTAAAGTTCAATGAGGGAGAGTTATTAACTGAATTTCTTTTAAACTATTTTAACTAAACTTGAGTTTATTTTTTATCTGAATGTCAAGAAACTCTCTTCCTGTTGCTGTCTCCTTTTACCTGGACTTCATTCCCTGTACTTTGGATAAGCCCAGACCTTACAATGCTATGTAAGCCCAATCCCACTGGGGTGTGTTGAAGACATGGATTTATATTTTTGGCTAATTTACCCAGGCTTGCCTCAGACTTATGATCATCTTATCTTCGGTTCTCTTGTAGCTGGAATTACAGCCATGAAACATATGTTGGACCTATTTTGTCTTTTTTAATGACAAATGCAAATATATTTGCCGAAGTAGAGTTGACTTCATTAGCTTAGTTTTATTACTATTAGTTCATTACTAAGCACACGAAAATAAAAATATTCTTTAGCAACTTAATGGATTGAATAACAATAAAGAACTAAAGATCGCATCAAACCTAAATCACTGCCTCTTTATATGGTACTTTCTTAGAAGACCAATATGCTTCCTAAAAGGATTGAGTGTTAATCTTCAATCATGTATTGAGAATAGTAATCAGAATATCAACTTCCCTTCATCTGTAACAGTAATCACTGATCTATTTAGCTGCTTCATTGGTGAGCAATAGGAGATAGTAATGTAAGTACACTATTATGATTAATACTCCATTTATTTATTTAGTTTTTGATAATTTAAAAATAAAATCCTGTGTAAATTAAAGGTCTGCCAATATTTTATTATTTTGTTTGATAGGGAATGTTGAAGTGAGATTCAAACACAAATATTATAGAACTTGTCAAATATGGATATAAAAGTCATATACTTATTGACTTTTCGCAAATTTTTTGAATTAAAAAGTCTGGGTCATGGTCTGCTTACATGAATCTAACCAGCTTCTCTACTAATTGTCATAGAATAACATATAAATATATTTAGAAAGTGAATAGTATTTAATTTTCTAGAAATTCTTCTTTTTTGAGAGTTTTTGAGATAGGGTTTCTCAGTAATTATGGAATCAGTCTTGGAACTCGCTCTGTAGATCTGACTGGCCTCAAACTCACAGATATCCAATTGGGAGACTCTGCTTCCCAAGTGTTGGGATTAAATGTGTTTGCCACTACTTCTTGGTGTGAAATATTTCTTAATGCCACCACTACAAATAATATAGTTTAAACAATTCTCAAGTGTTATTCAAGTGCCCTGTACTATCTGTCATTATACATTAAGAAGCACGGATGCGCAATAAAACTTTCATGAGGACATATAATATCAACAGTAGTTTGGTAAGTATGAATGGATGTTAACCTCTTAATTTGAATTGAACAAAAGAATAGAAAACAGACTTATTAATATCTATTCTTTCATGTATTTATATAGACAAATAATGGGAGCATAAAAATGTTTTTGTTTAGATCTTTAATAATATGAATTAGCTTATATTGAACAGTTATCTGAACATAATGATGTATATATTCCTAAAATCATCCAGAAAAATTTTGGCAGACCTGTGTTGGAGTTTGATCTGGAATGCAGTTTATTCTCTCATTGACAGAATCAGCTTGCTCAGTAGGACACTTTCCAAGGGTTGGAGTTATTACTGGAAGAAAAAAATATGAAAATTATTTTATGTATTTCTCAAGTAATTAATATTTTGTTTAATAAATGGATGTGATGTAGGTGGGTCTTCTGTCTATGTGTTAATTTCATTGGTTAACAAAGAAACTGCCTTGGCTTTTTGATAGGGCAGAACTTAGATAGGCAGAATAGACAGAACTGAATGCTGTGAGGAAGAAGGCAGTGAAGCAGATGCCGTGCCTCTCCTCTCTGAGACAGACGCAGGTTAAGATCTTTCCCCATAAACCACCATCTCATCGTGCTACACACATTACTAAATATGGGTTAAAGCAAGATGTGAGAATTAGCCAATAAGAGGCTGAAACTAATGGGCCAGGCAGTGTTTAAATAAATACAATTTGTGTGTTGTTATTTTGAGTGTAAAGCTAGCCGTGCAGGGAGCCGGGCGGGATGAAAAGCAGGCTTGCTCACCTCCATGCTACAGAGTGGTCCCCATGCTACATGGATGGGTTCATTTTATTTCTAATTAAAATGAAATCAACTGCGGATTTTAGAAGACCTCTAAATTCAAGCATTTGTCAGTAAAACAAAAGGTTTAAATAGTATTTTACAATTGTGTGCGTGGTCTCATATCTAGTAGAGATGAATATTGTCTTTATAAAGCTGTCAACAATAGGGAGAAGATGTGACAGTGGTCAGATCTGTAACAAGTGTTTGACTGAAGTACGATGTATAACATCCTTTTCAGTTCCTATTTGACCGATAGAAAATGGCAATGTGATTATGTTAGGAAAATCTGAATAGAAAGCCAAAGTTTCAAGTCACCTTCTTTGCACTTAGTCATGAAGTCTCTGTTTCATCAGGTATAACAAGGACAAAGAGAATTCTGTCTATTGCATCCATGTATTGTTCAAGTTTTTGAAAACCAAATAAAAAATCTTAGCATCCTCAAAATTGAGTGATAAGATGGGGTGAAGTGGAGGAGATCCCACTGGCAAATTATCTCACCTGTTTCAAAGCTTTACTTCTCTGCCTCATTTCTCTTTCTCAAATAATGTATGCTGGAAAGTCCACTAATGTAAAAGTGCACAGATCCCTTAATTATAGTGCTTCCTACTACAAACATCAGACTCCAGTGGACAGAAAATATTGTAGCTATTTTGGAACATACACTGAGCTCTTCACGTTTCATGTCACTTTTCATAAATTATTTTAAAACTACCTTTGATTTCCTTCATTTATTCATTGACCAGAGGGCATTACTTTGGTCTTGAAAGCAAGAAGGCAACTTGTAACTTGAGAAAGTAAGTTCATTTCTTCTCTCTCCCAGGCACCAACAACAGCAGTTAACACACAGCTACTGTAGTAACATTCCCCTAACTTCCCTTTGCTGCTTAAATGAATAGTATAGCTTACCATCCACACCAGGCACATTTGTTGCTAAGACAACCACTAGAGCAATAGCTATTATTGTCACGATGATAAAGAGGACAATCAGAGTGATCTCTAATCCGCTGAATTTCTTCTTTGCCATCTAGGGAAAGAAAATGTAATGTTTTTATCAGTAAGACACAATTGATGATGAATATTTATATATTAATTTCTAAGCAAACAGAGCTATGGGAATTCATATCTATAACAACAGTAAAAAACGAAACTGCCGTGAGTTGGAAAGAGGTGGGGGTGAGGGGTTTTGGGATAGAGGAAAGAATAGGGGGATATGATCTACTTACATTTTAATCTCAAAAAATATATGTATATATTCAAAATCTAATATAATACAACAAAAGAGATGAAAATTCATAGTACCATGACAACAACCTTTCTTTATGTAGAAAACAAGAACAAAAATTATAGGCAAAGATCAAGTTAGATATGACTATTCAAAAACTCTAGAGGCTAAAATGATCCGTTTTGTAAGTAAAAGTTGCAGCAAAAATCATACAGATCATGCGAATTTTGAACAAAACTTTATAAGCTACAATTTACTACCAATTTTACAAGAGAAATGCCTTATTAGATGGTGGTTTGATGGGTGTTAATTAATGGTTCTGGTAGCAACAATTGAATATGCAATAAATCTAGAATCTATTCTGCCTATGCAGATATTCTTTTTTAAAAAAATACTTTCACAGCATCTCAAGCTTTGCAGTATTTCTTTTAGATGTTCAAATCTATTTTATACTATAAAACTACTTAAACAAAACCAAGATTCCACCTGCATTTGAACAAAAACCGTTAGAACAAGCTAGAAAAAAATGCTTATATCTTATAAAATTTGAATTTATTCCTCTGCTTTTAGAACATGCGACATACTTAGAATGACAAATTTACTATTTGACTATCAAAAGTGCAGATAGAAATATTTCTAAGATAGTTAAAGAAAAAGTATATTTGCTTAGAAACAAAACATAGAGATCTAATGGGACCTGGAGACTTACCTTAGCTCATAGCCTGTCTTATTTGCTGTGCTGTGTTGGAGCTGGAAAGGCTGTTTAAGTAATGATCAGAGAAAATTGCTCAGGTATATATTGACTACTCATAAAGTTTTATTGCACTTTCATAAGCTTATCGACCTTTAATGTTCTTCTGTTCAACATTCAATTGCTGAAGCCTTAGTCCTGAAAGTAGTTTACATAAATAAACCACTCTGCCATCCCATGTTAATTAATAACCATGTTTTCCAATAGCTTTTGACGTTTAGATAGTAGGACATACTGAAAAAACACACCATCATTGCTTGAAACTGTTTTTTCCCTTTAAAAAGTCTGTTTTTCTTTCAATATTTGGATGTGGATTTAGGAATTTGTATCTCATTTTATGAGATTTAAAAACATTTGAACAATGTAGATTATAAAATATTTTCAAGGACCAATACTTAGCTAGCATTTTTTACTGTGACAAATCAGAGGTTGGAGCTGATATTTTACGTCGCAAGTCTTCAAATGACTGGAGAAGATTTGGAAAATCACGGAATATGATAGGTGGACTCATAACCACTTCTCCGTTTTTGACATCGTCTTCATACACAGCACTGAAGCTGTTTCTCTACAGATTTTGATTTTGTTCATTCTTATGTTTGCTTTTCACTGTATAACAAGATTACTAAACTCAAATTCATCTGGATGAAAACAATAAAAGATAATTCTATATTAGAAAATAATAATTATATAAGAGTTAATCATGTATATTACAAGCCCAAAGGCTGCAGAACTTAGGAAATTCATATGAAGATTATATAAAAGTAGGGCCTAAAGAACATATATTTCTTTTATGTAGGACATTAACTTATTCTGGAAAAAAAACATGATGTAAACGTTTCTCTGTTTATACTGCAAACTTTACAAACTTTTGATGCTGCTAGTTGAAGATATTATTACTATGGTTTTTGAGAGCATAGGTTATAAGAGATCTAACTTGACCACAGATTCTGTGGGCAAATTTATTCAAGAATATATTTCTTTATGTAAAAAGAGTTAAAGAAAATGCCTAATGTTATGCTCAATGATAGAATAAAATCCCTTGTATGTTACCACTCTTTCACCCTGACTGTCACAAGGGCAGTCGGCTTTGAGGCTTACTTTCTGCTGGAATTCTGCAAACACTCTCTCACTTCATTTTCAGCAGAGAAATATTGAAATAATAGAATCACAGAGTATAGAGCAATCCCCTCTCGAGGCAATCTGAGTACAAATGTGAACATAAACAATAAAAGGCCAGTAGATAAGACTCTGGGGAGAGATGAAAACCTCTAGTTACAAGGAAACAGGATGAGATTGCCCTGTACTGGCCTCTGTGAGCATAAAAACAAGCTCAATACAACAGAAATTTTGAGAGGGTCATTCTTTACATATAGATTGTGTAAACATATGTAGAAAATATCAACTCTCCCCAAATCCCCTAGGAACAAAATATACAAATGTCACCAATGTATAGAAGGCTGGTAGATATTAGTCTATTAAGTTCCAAGGTAACAATGACCATTTGCAAGCAGAAGCTAAAACATATATATAGACTTGTTCTTGTAAAAATCACTTTACAAGAACAAAAGCCACATACCTGGGTAGAATTATTTTCTAATTATAAGAAAATACTCTATTCTGTAAACTTAAAAAGATATTGATGAAAGAAGAGCCAAATAAAGGAAAAGATAGAATTCTTGCTTATTATCAAGCTGATGGTTCTACAAACATATATGTATGTTTTCAAATACTGTAATAAAATTTCATTTCTACTCTTTCTGTGTCTTGGGTGTAAGTGTTTTAATGTAGATGAACAAATTAAGACTCTGTACCCTATAGTCACGTATTAGCTGTAGTTTGGCCAGTTGAGGATTTTTGTGATTGTTTTGCTGAAAGGAAAATCTAAACTAATCTGTGTGTATAAAGATAAAAATTAATAATAAAGTTATAATCTACATTTTTTAAGAAAATGGAGGTAATAGGTTCTCTTCTGGGGCCAATAAACATTTGGTCATGGCTGTGTGTTTTGTGTGAGACGTGAATTCCCTTCCACTTAATGGAACTTATGTCCAATTAGACAGTTATTGGCTATTCCCTCTATTAAAATGATTCCTTTTAACCAGTGGGGGTATATTGCTGAGACAAAAATGGTCATAGAATTTCCAGCTGTTTTCTCCCTTACATAGCTCCTTCCAATAACCAGTTCATTTTCAATTTGAATAACAGACAATTTCAATTATTTCTCTTTCGTGTTTTCTTTTGTATATGAATGTGTTTTAAGTAGGAACTTTTGTCTTTTCCAATTGCACTGAGTTGTCCCAGATTTAGAAACATAAAAAACCTATGTTCTCTCTCATACGATTTCATTTAGGATCTCCTGTGGATCCTAAATGGAATGGTGGTGTGTACGTAGTGAATCAGGACATGTGAGAGTGTAGGAGGCCCCGATACTAGATAAGCTAACGTTGAAGTGTGTGCAGGAGGAGGGCAAGGATCACAGTTGGTGTTGAGAGAGAGAGAGAGGTCAAAAGGACACAAGTGAAGTACAGGAAGCTATTAAAGTGTGGGGTGATAGAAAGGGAAATAGGAGAGAGTGGAGGTGAAGAGAAATCACAAATATCACTGTGAAATATAAAATTTACATGCTGAAAAAAGTTTGTTTTTTAAAGTAAAGTAAATCATCAAACACATATGGTTGCATTTTAATACACTCTCCTCTGCTATTCCCATCTGCCTGATGTTATGAATCGAGCATTGTTTTATCCTTTTGTTTCTTTACCATTGTTTGATCTGTCTTCTTACTCCCCGCTACCAATGACCTTAAATATTCTGTTTAGAAATTAGCAAATGATTAGTTCAGATAAAACCATGGTAGTTATCCAACTATAAACAAAAGCAAAATAAATGCAGTCATCAAGCAAAACCTTTTAATACAACACATTTTGTAATGGAATACGAACATGAATTTTAAAGATTAATTTTTAATTTTGATTATGTGCACTTGGGGGACTTGGGTATGTGTAGGCTGTCCCCAGCGACTGGAGTTCTTCATTCCCATTGGTGTTGCAGGCACTTTTGGGGCTGTCTGATTTGGGTTCTGGGAGATGAATTCAGTCCCTTCTGCAACAGCAACGTCCTAGTTTGCTTGGTGTTTCTGTGATAAAACACTGGCCAAAAGAAAGCTTGAAAGGCAAGGATTTATCTTGGCTTATAATTCACAGTCCATCACTGAAGAAAGTAGAGGCAAGATTGCCGGGGAGGAACCTGGAGGCAGAAGCTCAAGCAAACCCCACGAGGTAGTGCTGCTTACTAGTTTGTTTCGCAGGCTTACACAACTACTTTTCTTTTTTCAAGAGAAGATCATCTTTACCTAGGGAGGGCATTGCCCACATATTAGTCTGGGCACTTCAGAATCAATCATTAAGCAAGGAAATGCCACCAAAGTCATGCCCACAGGCCAATCCTGTGTAGGTAACTCTTCAACTGAGGTCCCTGCTTCCCAAACAACTAATCTGTGCCCAGTTAACAAAAACTAATCATTATCAACAGTACCTGCTGCCCGTCTCTCCAGCCATAAATCTCTAAGTTGAAATAACCCAAATTTGAGTGGGTTAGAAAATAGGTAGAAGACGCAAATACTAGAGTAAAACTAAATAACAGTGAGTGACATTATAATCAACACAGATTTATGCTAAAATGTTTTCTTTACAGGTAGTTGTGCTTAGACATATTAATTTTCTGGATTTGAAATTTATGGTAGTTAAATAGTGTATATCAAATATGCATATTACAGTAATAGTTACAAAATCTTTAGAGTTAAATGTTGATTTTAACGTTGTAGAAAGATTAAGTACCAAAAGTCTAACATTCACAAAAATAATGCAGAGATATTTAAAAACACCAAATTATCAAAAAGTTCCTATTTACTTTACAGATGTACACAAAAGTAGATCCAGAAACAAAATGAAAATAAGCAGCTTCAGAGTGAGGCAAAGTTGATAGGCGGCCCCAGGATTTGAAGAACTTGAGCTTCACGTACAGAAGCCAGAAGCAGAAGTATTATCAAAGTTAAAAGGAAAGGACACTGATCCTGCATGAGGCCTTGCTATCACAAACAAGGAAATATAGGGGGAAAAAGAGGCAGGGAAACAGAATTCAATTTGGTGGGAAGAATTTGGGAGGAATGGAAGACACGATCAGAATAAATTTTATGAAAAAAATCTATTTTGAATAAAAATTAAACAGTTAAAAATAGAGATAAATTATATGTTTCTGCATTTCTGATAAAAAAGTAACATAAATAAAATGACATCATTATAGCTTGTACAATTATTTTGGGTGGGATTAGTAGGTGGGATTACTTTAAGGAAAATGAAGTACTCTAAATTTTTGGATTTTGAAGGCATTTTAGCCTTGAACTTACAAATATAGTAGCAGCATTAAATTAAAAAGAAAGGGTTACATATTAGACATGGAAAGAGAACTTGCATAGAAAGAGTGTCAACATACAATGTTCATGAAAGAATATAAGTTTTCAGATAGAATAAACTCTTTCCTCTTCTGAGTTGGGTTCCATGTTTTAGTCCAGAAATAGAAAAAAAAAAAAAAGAGGCAGGATTTAACTTATAAAACACTTATATGCTAGCTCAGTTACCAGAGGGAAATTTTAGATGATGGTCTCAGTAGGATGTTAACAGTCATAAGAGAATCTTTATAAATTACTACATCTGTATGATATTTCTAATGTTGTATCTACCAACTCCCAACACAGGCTTTTTTATGTCCACATTAACAGTCATTTCAAGAATATGCTTCCAGGGATATAAAGGGTCATTTAGCCCATGTGCTTTCTAAGCCAATGAACATCTATTGGACCAAGAAAACCTTCCCAGTCACATATTAATAAGTGCCGCATTTCAAGGTTTTTGTGACCATGGTTACATGTTAATGTGTTAGGAAAGACCAGCTCTTCATGAGGGAGGAGAAAGGAGAGGAGTAAGACTCTCATCACAGCCTTGTTAGCTATGAAACAGTTTCTCTTTGGAACAAAAGTGCCAGGCTATAGAATTCTTTATGAAATGATAAGAAAACTCTCTAATTTAAATAAAACAAAGACTGAAAAGACAATTTACGTAACCAGTGGCTTCCCTATAGTTGTGATCAGGAATATACAAGTAAATCTTACACTATTAACTTCATAAATATCCATCTCAGACTGGCTGAGAGACTCTAGCTGCAACATAAAGTTAGAATGTTTGGGATTAAATTTAGGTTTAATTACATTACATGCATAATATGCATTACAAATGCTACAACACATAATTTTGATGATTTTAACATGATTTCCCTAAATGTTTCTTTTATCTTATGAATTCATAACTTTTAAAAGATCTTGTGAGAACAAGGAATTTACTAAATAATACAGTTTTATCAAAAACTAGTTATAGCAATGAAAAATTTATGTTCAAATCCAATTCTGGGTTTTAGCTAAAAATGTTTCTAGTCCATTCTGGAAAATAAAGATAATTTTCCTCTCCCTTTAATGTTTTCTATACCAAAGGGATCAAGTATTTAGATGAAATATTTTTTTCAAAAGAAAATATGTGACTAGCATATATATGTATATATATATATACATATATATCTTACTGATTGTTAAAAGTATGTTGCTGTAAATGGAATTTAATATAAGCCTTTGTTTTTAAGAAAGGTATTTGAGGCAGCAGCTTTACTTTCTGAACATGGATTCTTCATATTTTTCATGATTGTCAAGAGAATATTGAGCTAGATATCAAAAGACAGATCAACAAAAAGTTTTATTGGCTTTTAAAATTACTTTAGACCCATGCTTTTTTCTTACAATTCTATTCCTGGGAGAACACATCCTTCAATTGTCATCTCTTTGTTGAAAACTGCTAAACTTGGTTTTCTACTTTTCCTCACCTGAACTACAGTATGCTGAACTTTATCCTCTATATTATTTCTGTTTTCATCTTCTTCGCTCCAGGAACACAAAGATATACCATTCCCCTATAAGGTTTTCCTTGATTGAGTTTTCATTCCTCAAGGTCAGCGGTTCTAGAGTCAAACTCTGTAACATCTTTTCTCTTGCTTTTTATTCCTAAAGAATCCCTAGAAGTTTTCCTTCCACCAGTTTTAGAGAAAGCATTACAGATCCTCTTCTTGTCCTTCAAGATTAGAATTTGATCATTCAGGTCAACAGAGTGACTTCCTGGGGAAAATATGTCTCTTGCCAATTCTGAGTTTGACCTTTAAAGCCAAATGTCAGGAAAAAGGAAATATCTCATTCACACAAGCTTTCACTGACCTCCTCATTCACTTGGTGCCAGACATATGCACAACCCTGCTGCACAAATACACATACAAAATTCAGCTCTCAAGGAATTTTCGCTTCTTAGAATTTTCAAGGTATCATTGTGTGTGTGTGTGTGTGTGTAGAGGCTTTTTTGTTTAATATATCAGGTAAAATAAATTTGCTTTAAAATACTTTAAAATAAATCTAACATTAGATACATCTTATTTTATTGTGCAGGGATTCCAGAGTGTGGGACTCAGCATGTGAACGTCTATGTAGCTATAAATATTATATGTTGTCCTCCTTATACAACCACTAGTTCATATCAAATTCTCTTAAGTAAAAATTTTAATTTCCATTTTATATATAACTCATGGCTCATAAGGATAATCAACGTCTGTCTCAAAAGTCACAGAATGCAAATTTAGTTTGATTCTATTGTGACTTTCATAATATCTTTGTTGATATATCAGAAAAACATGCTATTAGACTGTACATCCCTCTGCAAACAATTCGGATATTAAATAAATAACCGTTGCTGGTCATGGATGAATATGAGGCATGCAAAACACAAACAATACTATTAGGTATTGAAGAAGGAAACACCAGCTTTCATGGATAATAAAATCGTTGTGTATTCATGTGGATAGTCTGGGTTATTTATGCTCACAATTAAGAGTTCACTGAATCACATATAATATGCAAAAAGTAATACAATCTTAAATCAAAAGACAGGTTGCCAAATGTCAACATGTGTAAAGTTGATTAAACATGATATTGGAGAGGGTTCTAAAGGACAGACAACATAGATCAATTTTAAGTGTATACAGCATCTAATGTAGAGTAACTTTATTTAATATCACCATTTTAATAAAGTATACAATTTAGTATTTTATACCTCAAACAGACACCCAGAATAAAGTATTGTTTCTAGCATCTTGAAATCTTTTCGGCTAAAAGAAAGTTCCTGGGACCTTAGAAATGAAGAACATTCCAGAGAGTCTCCTTTCTCTAACAGCAATGTTAACTGTGACAGAGAGAAAAAGCAAAGCTGTGGGGTAAGCAGAATGGGTGGAATTCCAAATCTTCTCTGGGATTTGAGCATGTTGACTTCAAACAACTAAGGCCCTCTGGGTTTCCGCTAGTACCAGAATTTTCCATTAATGCTAGTAACAAAATTAGTGCCTGTTAAAAGTCCATAAAGAAGCTAGGAAGAAGATCTAAGTATACATGCATAATTTCAATGTTAAAGCAATAAGGAAAATATTGGACAATATAAAGTGATTCACTCCACTTGATGATCACCAAATGTTTCCAGTTCTCAATGTGACTTCAGAGTTAAAATGAAAACATCACGTGAAATTCAGTCTTTAAAAAAATGTTTATATTTAAATGCATTCATTCATACTGAAAATTAGTCTTTTATCCAATATTTTTTGAACATGTTGGTCTTGAGTTTTTTGCAATCAGTGTCTAGTTGAATTACTTCAGCAGTTACAGTCTCAAAGATTCATATGGAATCTTTGAGAAAGATGAAGAGACAAATGAAGAGACTTCCTGGTCATCAAACACACAGAACATAAGTACCTGCCAGTGATGGGAGGAAGAGCACATAACACACACTGGACTTCGATATCAAGAGTTTAGTAAAGAAGAAAAGTTAGAAGTCCCTGTTACATGTTGAGAAGTTAGAAGAAACAACCCACTTAATAATAGCCAGTAAGTCCCTTCAGGTTTCTGGTTCGGACTCCAGGCAGTCACAGAGGAGTTAGTTGTTAGAGCGGCAGATAGATGAGCTGGTGAAGAGTGAGGGGTCTGGATTCGGGTGTCTCTAACTAGAGTTCTGTGTCAGCTGAAGAGTGAGGGGTCTGAATTCAGGTGTCTCTAACTAGAGTTCTGAGTCAGGCTCCATGTGGTAATTAATCCCAGCTGTGCTGATAGTGGCTGATGAAGAGGAGATGAATTGACTCTGGGAATTCCAAATTCTTGTTGAAACTCCTAATTCAGTTCCCAAGCATTCCCAGATCAGCACATTTAAAATGAATGAAAAAAATCAAAGAAATCAATCAATGCAATGAAAGCCTAGCTAGTAGGGAAAATATTAACCACATAAGGATTGCTTCTACCTGATGGGAGAGGGAAAATCGGTTTTCTTCAATGGACTGACACAGGCCCAACATACAATGAACTCAATTTTTGTTTTACATGTGTATGTGTGTGCTTTTATTTGGTTATAGCTTGGTGTGTTTATGTTTGTTTCATTTTCCTTTTTGTTGTATTTGTTTTTCATTTTGGGTTTTTGTTTTCTGTTTTAGTTTTTTTGTTTTGTTTTGTTTTGGGGAGTTTGTTGTTGTATTGGGGTTGTTCTATTGGGGTTTTGCTTTTGAAGAAGAACTGAAAAGTTGGGCAGGGAACTGGAAGGACCTGGGGAGGAGAACAATATGATCAAAATATATTTAAATTTTAAATTTATTTTTAATAATTTTTTAAAAAGAGGCAAAGTAAAGAAGGCATTACCAGAGACACATTCAATGCACTGTGATCAGGCACACCCCGAAAGAGATACTACAGTGTAAGGACATGGTCCAGGATTGAAATCGTTTGAGTTTCTTAGTGCTAGTGAGATAACGCCAAGAGAACAAGAAAATTGTCCTCTGACCTCAGTTTCTTCAAACCCTGGATTTGTTCCTGGAATGCGTTTTTGTGCTCCTCCCAGGTGGAACAGATAGGAGTGAATTTATTTCAGATTATTCATTATTGCTTGCTGCTATTATCCTTTATATCCCTCTATGGAAAAAATAAAAACATGTTTTGCCAAGTGTTGCTGGTTATTGTGATTGTATACAGCTTGAACTTGGGAAAACTTTACTCGTGTGACCTTTCTTAACCCTTGAAGTATAAACTGTAGGATGCTGTGAATAAAGATGGCTCTTGCAGGAAACTTTAGTCTGCCTCATTTACAAGATCCACTCTCCCAAGTGCTACTGCCTCAAGAGCAGTGACACTAGAGGAAGCTCAAGCCAAAAACAAGTAGTTCTTCAATGTGTCGTGTGTGTGGAGGGTGTGTGTGTGTGTGTGTGTGTGTGTGTGTGTGTGTGTGTGTGTGCACGCACCAGTAAAGGTAATAAAAGTATTACAGTGAGAGTGTAGAGAAGATTATGAAAGGAGAAGACAGATAAGAGGGAGCAAGGGGAAAGAAGAGAGGGCAACAGAATATGCGTGACTTGGAAGCAGAATGAGGGTCTGCTTGAGGGGAGGAAGGGGAACAGCAAGATCTGGGAGAAGAACCAAAGAGGGCATGAACCTAGATTAGTACCTTTGTATCTTTGGAAATGGGCTCTCCTAACCAGTTTTGACCCTTAGTCTTAGAGACAGATGCCCCTGATAAACTACTGAATGGTTACACTTGAGACTGATCAAGTCGTTTGACACAAATCTTAGGGGTTTTTTTTGTATCTTTATGCTAAGTTTCAGTTTTAATAAAATCCTCTCACCTTATGAAATCTAGATTTAGGTATGTCAGAAAAATATTGCTTTTAAACTATTGTCATTTGCTGCTACATTAAAATCTGGGTTTAAAATTAGAATTTTTTTCCATGTACATAATTTAAATCATGCACATTTTGGGAGTAAGTTTGTGGATCTAACTATTAGAGATAAACACAAATCCGAACCTCTGAACTCTTTCTTCTTGATTCCCATATTCTTTAACCACATCTTTGTTCTTTATAATGATGCACTTATCCTTTGTGGCTCATTAATCCCTCCATTTCTCTCTAGTCTATCACCTTGCTAATAATATACCCACCGATGCATACTAGTTCTTAGATAAAGCTGCTTGCAGTTAGGATGACTGAAGAAATTGAGAATTTCTACACATTCAATTGACTGCTATTTAAAAGCTCTTTATTGATTGGGAATACCACAAACTTGGTTCAAATAGAACAGGAATCATAATAGAGATAAGTCTATTGGGGATCTACTGATCAGGATTCAAAAAAAGAGAATTTTAACTTTTGTGACTAAAACATAACTCAGGAAATGAAAAATAGAAGTTCATCCAGCCTGAAGACATGAAAAACTACAAACAAGCAAGAATGAATTCCAATCAAGTTGAATGTGGAAAGTCATCATTCAAAATTACTCATTCTGTAATTTTTAGATGACTTAACTTTTAAATTATTTACATTAAAAATGAAATAAAAATGTGCAAGAAAAGCTGAATATTTTAATATTTTATTGATCATATTGAGGCATTTAAAAGAAAAGAGAATCTTCATGCTATTTCTTTAGAGAAAATCAGTGTATTTCAAGGTCTACAAATAGATTAACGTCTGTTAAGACGAGGTAAATGATTGTAACAGAATTTGACATATTTCCCCTTTCAAACCCAATAATATGCAGTTTTAAGGAAAAAAAAACATTCAAAGAAAGATCTAAGAAGTCAGATAAATACAAACTCCATCAAAGACATGCAGAAGTGAGGCCACCTGAAGGACAAGGACAATGAGAAGTTTAAAGTCATTTACTTGTAAAATTGTCCAATGTTAAATGACTCTGTGTTGACTTTTCTCCCAAAAGTTTGCATATTTGTGAAATAAAAGTAATTACTTGAAGTGGTTTGTCTATTTCGGGTCACTCTCCGAAGTCACCTTCCTCTGGAAAATGAAGTCTACACGAAAGGAATTGGGTTCCACAGAAATGTTTTAAAAATTAAAACACCGAGCGGGCGGCCGGAACCGGACGCGCACGGCAGCGAGCGGGCGGCCGGAACCGGACGCGCACGGCAGCGAGCGGGCGGCCGGAACCGGACGCGCACGGCAGCGAGCGGGCGGCCGGAACCGGACGCGCACGGCAGCGAGCGGGCGGCCGGAACCGGACGCGCACGGCAGCGAGCGGGCGGCCGGAACCGGACGCGCACGGCAGCGAGCGGGCGGCCGGAACCGGACGCGCACGGCAGCGAGCGGGCGGCCGGAACCGGACGCGCACGGCAGCGAGCGGGCGGCCGGAACCGGACGCGCACGGCAGCGAGCGGGCGGCCGGAACCGGACGCGCACGGCAGCGAGCGGGCGGCCGGAACCGGACGCGCACGGCAGCGAGCGGGCGGCCGGAACCGGACGCGCACGGCAGCGAGCGGGCGGCCGGAACCGGACGCGCACGGCAGCGAGCGGGCGGCCGGAACCGGACGCGCACGGCAGCGAGCGGGCGGCCGGAACCGGACGCGCACGGCAGCGAGCGGGCGGCCGGAACCGGACGCGCACGGCAGCGAGCGGGCGGCCGGAACCGGACGCGCACGGCAGCGAGCGGGCGGCCGGAACCGGACGCGCACGGCAGCGAGCGGGCGGCCGGAACCGGACGCGCACGGCAGCGAGCGGGCGGCCGGAACC
>NW_026067939.1:8295740-8314465 GCF_014885135.2 Alexandromys fortis
AAGCAAGGAACTCAGGACCGCGAGGGGTGCACCCATACACTGAGACAATGGGGATGTTCTATCAGGAACTCACCAAGGCCAGCTGGCCTGGGTCTGAAAAAGCCTGGGTCAAAACTGGTCTCGCTGAACATAGCGGACAAGGAGGACTACTGAGACCTCAAGAACAATGGCAATGGGTTTTTGATCCTACTGCACCTATTGGTTTCGTGGGAGCCTAGGCAGTTTCGTGGATGCTCACCTTACTAGACCTGGATGGAGGTGGGTGGTCCTTGGACTTCCCACAGGGCAGAGAACCCTGATTGCTTTTTGGGCTGACGAGGGAGGGGGGCTTGGTTGGGGGAGGGGGAGGGAAAGGGGAGACGGCGGTGGGGAAGAGACAGAAATGTTTAATAAATAAATAAATAAATTAAAAAAAAAATAAAAATTAAAACACAACTCTGTTGTATGTATGAGGTGAATCATCTCAGCAGATTTGGAATTATGCACAAGGATGGTGTCAGGAAGTTTTGTTTTCTAGAAACCAAAAACAAAACTACTATATTATGCTTTGTTTTTGATGTATACTCAAGGAAGGGGATGGGAGGAGACATAGAAAGAGAAAAGGAGAGAAAGAAAAGAAACTTATAAATTAAATGCATATTCACCAACCCTTGTTCAGCTTTTCTGTAGTTCAATGTCCATTTCCAGCAGAAAGGCCATAGACTTATATATCTCCAAAGGCAATGCTCTTTCAATCAATTATGAGCCAATGGAGTTTAACCTGTCATATATTTCAAATAATAAATAATAGACACACGTACAATGTCAATATTAAAAGGTTTCTTGCTACTATCTGAATAACCCGAGTAAAGTCCCAAAGTTCCCCGGGTCATTTGTAACTTATAAGTGTTCTTTATCTCGATGCGATAGTACACATGCAGGAAGCACGTGTGGGAGTGCTTTCCAAGCAAACAAGTTTCTAACTAAGAAATGAAAAGCAAGTTTCATTTCTCTCTTACCCCAGTGAGCAAAACACTGGACAGGGATGACAGCTTAGACTTCAACAAAGATGATCAAAAATGAAATCAAATGACAAATACATTTTCCTTCCTTTACCTTAAGGTGATATTTGCCCTTGGTGTTCCAGTGCTCTGAAGACAGAGGCAGGTATATTTTGGCAGAATAAAGTCAACCTTATAGTCATAGTGATGTTCTGTCTTTAAAAAAGAAAAGGAAAAAAAAAAGCACAGGTTGCGACTGTACAGAGAGGACCAAGAGGTGAGTGATCACACACACAATGTGGCATCTCACTCTCTAGACCCTCAGTACAAGGTGTGGAGGGAGGACTCTGGGCCCCTCCTACACCTGCCTCAGAATATCTAGCCAGTCAGCAGGCAAGCTTCCTGAAGGTAGACTGCTCCAACACTCCACTTCATCTATAGGACCCTATAAGCTACAGGTCCTACTCTGCCCCCAAACCCTAATATCCCACCGGACCTCAGAGCAACTCTGAAGTGTGACCACACAGAGAAGACCAAGAGGTGAGTGATCACCCACATACCTGAGCAATCTACTCTCTAGGCCCTCCATACAGGAACAAACTCCAGGTACCTCCCACATCTGCTTCAGATTCCTTAGCCAGTCTTTAGGCAAGCTTCCAGGAGCTATTACCCACACACCATTGATTGTATCCTAAAAGCTACAAGTCCCACATCACCACCAAACCCTCTTATCACATCCCCCTGTGACATCAGAGGATCTCTAAAGGAAGCACAGGCTGCAACTAAGAAAGTGGACCAAGATAGCAGGCCAAGACCTCAGTGACTCCTTGAGACACAGACAGCAAAAGTACAGAGCAGACCAAGAACAGCTCCCAAATGCAAGGACAGGACCAAGAGGCAAAAACACTGCCAGCACCAATTGGAGGAAAGTATTGGTAGGCACCTATGCAAGAATCCATTCAACAACCTAAAAAGCGCCATGAAAACACCAGAACCCATTAGTCATAGAACAGGAAGACTGAAACATCCCAATTCAGAAGAAATAAAAGAAAACAATTTTAAATGTAACTTTATAGGATGATGGAAACCTTTAAAGAGAAAATGAAAAATCCCCTTAAAGAAATGGAGGAAAAGACAAAAAATGGAAATAATTCAATAAATCTCTTTTTAAAAAAATACCAAGAAAACCAAGAAAAAAGGCAATTAAACAGGTGAAGCAAACAATTCAAAAAATTCAAGACTTGAAAACTGAAATATAAAGGCAATAAAAAACACAAACTGAGGAAATTCTGGAAATGGAACTTCTGGGCAAATGAACAGGAACTACATATGCAAACATAACCAACAGAATACATGAGATGGAAGAATCTCTGGTGTTGACAATACTATAGAAGAAACAGATTTATTGGTCAAAGAAAATGTTAAATCCAACAAATTCTTAACACAAAACATCCAGATCCAAAAAATCTGGGGCACCATGAAAAGACCAAACCAAAGAATATTAGGGATAAAAGAAGAATGAAACTCCAGCTCCAAAGCACAGAAAATATATTCAACAAAATAATAGAATAAAACTTTTCTAACCTAAAGAAGGATATCCCTTTGGAGGTACAAGAAGTTTACAGAACACCAAATAAGAATGGAACAACAAAAAAAAGTTCTCTTGCCATATAATAATCAAAACACAAAACACACTGAATAAAGCAAGAGCTGCAAAGGAAAAAGGACAGGTAACATATAAAGGCATATCTATCAGAATTACACCTGACTTAACAATGGAAACCATGAAAGTCAGAAGTTCCTAGACAGATTGCTGCAGACACTAAGAGTCCAGCCTACTATACCCAGCAAAGCTTCCAATCACCATAGATAGAGAAAACAAGATAATGCAAGACAAAACAAGATTTAAACAATACCTATCTTCAAATCCAGCCCTACAGAAAGTACAAGAAGGAAACTAATTGCATTTACAAAAACGCAGGCAACAGATAACCTCCCACTAGCAAATTCCAAAGAATGTAAGAACACAAACACTACCACCAGAAAAATAAAAAAGCAAGAATTAACAATCATTGGTCATTAATATCTCTTAATATCAATGGACTCAATTCACCTATAAAAAAAGACACAGGTTAACAGAATGGATACAAAAGTGGGATCCATCCTCGTCCTGTATACAAGAAACACACCTCAACCTCAAGGACAGACATTATCTCAGAGTAAAGCATTGGTAAAAGATTTTCTAATCAAATGGGCCACAGAAACAAGCAGGTTAAAATATCTTGGAGTAGCACTAACCAAAGAATTTTAAGACCTGATCGACAAGAACTTTAAGTCTTTGAAGAAGAAATTGAAGAAGAAAGTAGAAAATGGAAAGATCACAGTAAATAAGACAAAAAGCAGCCTACTGAATGGAGAAAGGTCTTTACCTAACCCACATCAGACAGGCGACTGATCTCCAAAATATATAAAGAACTCAAGAAATTAGACATAAAAATACCAAGTAATCCAATTAAAAATTAAGTACAGATCTAAACAGAGAATTCTCAACAGAAGAATCTCAAATGACCAAAAGACACTTATGGAAATGCTCAACATTATTAGCCATCAGAGAAATGCAAGTCAAAACAACTCTTAAAAAAAAAACATCTTGGGGCTGGAGAGATGGCTCAGTGGTTAAGAGCACTGGCTGCTCTTCCAGAGGTCCTGAGTTCAATTCCCAGCAACCACATGGTGGCTCACAACCATCTGTAATGAGATCTGGCGCCCTCTTCTGGCATGCGGGCATACACGGAGGCAGAATGTTGTATACATAATTAATAAATAAATCTTTAAAAAAAAAAACATCTTACACCTATCAGAATGGCTAAGATCAAAAATGCCAATGATAGCTTATGCTGGAAAGGATGTGTAGTAAGGAGAACACTCCTCCAAAGTAGGTGGAAATGCAAACTTATACAACATCTCTGGAAATCAGTATGGTGGTTTCTCAGAAAATTTGGGATCAACCTACCTCAGGACCCATCATTGCCACTCTTGGGCATATACCCACAGGATGCTCAATCATACCACAAAGACAATTGTTTCCTTATGTTCATAACAGCATTGTTTATAGTAGCCATAACCTGGAAACAACCTAGATGCCTCTCAACTGAAGAATCATTACATACCAATCCCAGTTCCCATTCCTCCCCCTCCCATTTCTACCACCTTCCTCCCTACCTTACCCCATCCACTCATCAGAGAGGGTAAGGCAAATTATTATTTTTTTTTTTGCTTTATTAAAGGGTCAGTGTAAAAATGCAAACCCTAGCACCAAGATGTACCCCATGAGACAGCAATGGTGATCCTCCTTCAGTGTCTTCCTGGGCCCACAAACCTATCATGTGTAGACCCATCTTGAGTAGAAGAGTCAGGCCTTAGGCATGAGAGCCAGGCTACAGTATCACCATTTTCCAACAATGCATCCTTGAGCACACCATCTAATGTCACAATTTTAAAACAATGCATCCTTGAGCACACCATCTAATGTCACTATTTTATAACCGTGCATCCTTGAGCACAACATCATCTAATCCTTTTAAACTTTCACCTTTGTCAATAGTTGGGCATCACTCCAAACCATGGGACCCCTGAAAGGGTCATATGATCACACTATATGCACATACTCATTGTGAAGACCTCTTCCCACAGTCCCCAGAGCATCCTTTCTATGTCTTGACGTTTTAAAGTCTGAGCTGGACACTCAGCGGTGCCAGGGAAGACAGTGAGTTTTCTCTTACCCTTCTCACTCTTGGAAACTTCGAATAGATGACATTTGATTCAAGTCACCCTCCTACCATCCATCCACGGATAGCCTGCGTTTGATCATTTGGATAAGTTCATTGTTTTGACTAATACCATAAGCATCCAGGCAGTCAGACTGTATTGTATCGTTGTATCGAACACCAGGACCTTGACAATAGGCGTCTCATGGTGAGTCACGGGTTCCCAGTCTCCTTCTTCCTACTGTACCACCTTCCCTGTTTGTCTTGCTCCACCTAAAGTAATCCTTGTATTCTCCTTCATTCTCCAAAATCTAGAAAAGTTTCTTCATTGAATGAGCAGGGTCACCACCCATGCTGAGCTAAACTGCAAAGATATCCCAGTTGAGTTCACCCGCTGTTTAGCATGGTTCTTCTTTCCCTGGCAGATCCACAGGGTGGAGGAGCCAGGATGTCTTAGGGAATCGGTCTGTGCAACTTTTCATAGGACAGTAGGAAAGATCTTCTAAAGTAAACACGAGCATGTCCTAGAATTAGTGTGTTGGAATCAAATACTCTTAAGTTAGAGGCCAATGGGAGGAAATTAAGATTAGATGTGGCCATAAAAGAGAGGCTCTAAGATGGTATGAGTGGTTTCCTAAGAGTAAGAGACTTAAGCCAGCAGCTTCCCATCTGGCCATGTGGTCCTCTCGGCCACACACAACAAGAAGCCTCTCCAGACGCAGAGCCAACGTGCACACAACAAATTTGGACTTTCAACCCCAGAACGAGTCAAATGGACCCCCATTGTTTATAAACCCCTGGAAAGGCAAATTATTTTGAGGAAGGACTAAGGCCCTCCCTACCATATCTATGCTGGTCAAGGTGTACCTCCAAAGAGAATGAGTACAAGCAGTAGGAATAAATATTAGTCTCACTATCAGTGGCCCCACAACAGCCCCAGCCATTCAACTGTTATCTACATTTTGAGGGCCAAGTTTGGTCTTATGCTGGTTGCTTCCCTGTCCGATTATAGTTGATGAGCTCCCATTAGCTCAGGTAAATTGTTCCAGTGGGTGTCCCCATCATAGTCTTGACCTTTTTGCTCATATTCTCACTCCTCCCACTCTTCAACTGGACTTCCAGAGCTCAGCCCAGTGCTTCGCTGTGGATCTCTGCTTCTGCTTTCATCAGAAACAGGTGGCACACATGCAGCACTGGGAGGCAGAGGCACGTGGATCTCTGTGAGTCTGAGGTCAAGCTGGTCGGCAAGTGCTAGTTCCAGGACAGGCTCCAACGCTACAGAGAGACCCTGTCTCAAAAGAAAGAAAAGAAAAAGATTGATGTACTGACACAAGAGTAGCACACAAAAAAATTATAAATCAGCCTCTTTTTGATTGGATTTAATGCCCACTCCATGACATGGAACACATACTACTGAAGTAGCAAAGAATCTAAAACTAGGTAGATCAAAGGTCCTGAAGAAAAGATGCTACTGTTACTCTGCTAAAGGAACAAAGGAACAATAAAATAACTCCTAATAAAATATTTGTAAACCAATAGATTGAAATTCCTTTATCAGAGAAGCATCTTGCATTGGATGGTAATCAACCAAGAGAACCACAGCTGGACAATATGATGAAAATGAGTGATTTTGAATCACTAAGCCCTAAGTGAGATTTTTTTTTTTTATGAACTCCCCGTCAAGTCTCAAGGATCTGAAAGAGTATCAGAACATTTAAAAGATAAAAATGTGACAGATGACTGTAGGGAAGAGAATCTTCCAGACATATTAGCACTGATGCTCATATGAACTCACAGAGACTGTGACAACATGCACAAGGCTTCCACTGATTCAGCCTAGACAACATTTCAGCCCAGAGAAGGGGAAGCTGACACAAGTCCTCATCTTTAAACAAAAACATATATGCAATTGATACCTTCTTGGAGAGGGAAAATGGTTTTCTTCAACCTAATGTCACTCGTTAGGTTTATCAACCACATCTGAGGATAAATCCCATACCCAGGAGTGGTTGACCAATACAAGATGGACACCATTTTGTGGTGGTGGAATGTGTTATATATTTTTTATCTTTTTTTAAATTCTTCCTTTGTTTTTCTTTTGTTTTTGATTTTTCTTAAGAGAGAAAGGGAGGAGGAAGAGCACAACGTTGTTTGGGCAGAAAGGTGGGAGGAGCTAAAAGAGCTAGCGATGGAAAAAATTTTAAAATTGCATGAAAAAACTTTTAATAAGCTATACTAGCAAAGTTCATATTGCATAAAAAAGGATGGTGAAAGCATCAGGAGTATGAGGGATGTGGTAGAGGAATATGAGGGAAAGGGCTTGAAGTAGGTGGGATAAATAGAATCAAAATTCATTCCTTATGCACGAGGACAATAAAACCATAAATTTATAATTAGTGGAATCTAATAAAAAAGACAGGAAATCAAAGCTTATAGATACATTTTGAAACATTCCTTAGACACTCTCAGAGCTGCTAACTACGGCTCCAGGCTCCTCGTCAATTTAGTTGTGAAGGTTTCTGTACAAACTAGCTCCTGACAAAGAAATCCGTCATTAATTATTAATGTGATTTTTACCAGATTATCCACCAACAAGCAGGTATACGGACTTGTTAAACAGAGACCCTGATATCAACTTAAGACCAACTTAGTCCGTATTTAGCAATCACATTAACTTATTCTATGATAAGTATATTTACAATCAGCTTCTGCTAAGTCATTTCCAGGTTTCTGAATAACATTATCTTGTTCAAGTTTATATTATTGCTCAAATTAACCAACATTATAAGAACCTGTTTTCTGAATTTCAGATAGAATAGTATGAATAGATCCATTGTAGTCACAAATTCAAAAAATAAATAGATAAAGAGAGAGAATAAATATGAGGAAAAGCTAAAGGTCTCCTACTTTGGTTCATTACATCAGGTAATGGAGTGAGAGAGGAGAAAAATATGACACAGGCGTTTCCAATGTCACCTTCTTAAGCTCAACAGTAATTCTAGCATCCCTACATCCCTACTTAGAATGTATTTTGCCAAAAAAGAAAGAGTTAAGAAAAGGCTTCAAACACCTTGAAGGTGAATTAATATCTGTATAGGAAATCAAGAATAATAAACACTGTTTAGATATGTTTTAGTATTATACTGGTCACCAGGATGAAAGTGCTGGTAACAAGTGCGTTAGATTTCTGGCTGTACAGCAAAAAATACAAAGCAAATATTTACAAATTTGAAAACATAATGTAAATATGCCAGATTGCTCCTTAATTTCAGGAGTTTTATTATGGTTATAAACAAGTATTGCAGTTATATATGCAAGAATATGACTATCATAAATAATGCAGACATAATATTTTTAGTCCATATTTTATCATCCTGACAGATTCTAAATAATTGGGAAATTTTGATTACAGTCAAGTAAAATATCTACATAGGGTAAAAAATTCCTAAAGTTTCTAGCACCTGAATCAAGCAACCTCTCTGTCTATTAACAGTAAGCATGCTAAGATTTTTCTGATATTATATCAGAATATCCTGGAATTTCCACAAAGCGAGTCTTCTGGGCCCTATATATGATGCCCCAAAACCTTGAAGTCAGCAGCTCAAGAATCTTCATATTCAACAGATTCTAACGCAAGTAATCTGACAAAAACCCTTAAGGGACTCTCACTGTACTTAAGGAACTCTGGTCACTTAACTCACAGTGACAGTGTCACTGTAACATTGTAATGTACATTGTCTTTGAAGATATCTCTCAGATGATAGCTAAATTATTAGGAAAACTTTCCTCAGATTCATTTAACATTGATTTTTGTTTATGACTTCAGGGAACTAACTACAGAAACTGGCAGTTTCCTTAAATTTCACAATGTAGTGCATAATGTTTTGTATTTCACACCTACCAACCATGTCTTTGCAAGTTCCTTTCCAGACTCTGAAGTTGCTACTGTATGCTATGCAAGTTTTCTATTCTTGTATTTCCTACATTGTTGCAAGATGGTCAATTTCAAGTGACTGGCTTTTCAAACTTTATGGTACATCTTCCATACCTGTTTGTAGAATAGAATTGGAGCTAAGACTGCCCCCCTGTTACAACAATCTACGCAATAACATTTTCCTGAGCTGGCTTTAAATTGACCTTTGACCAGTTGACAAATTGTATGATAATCACTGTCATAAAACTCTTTAGATCGCACAGACAACCGTGGGGCAGCTGTTCCCCACGTGAGGCAAAAATGTGCTTGCGGTTATTATATGTGCTCATTCAAACAAAAAAAAATGTCAGAAGAAAATACAAAATCACATGACAAATACTGCATCTTCTCACCAGGTCTGCCAAGAGAAAATCAATTCAGTTCCTTATTCTATTCTTGTTGTTTTTCCTGCTCTTTAATAGCAGAGAAAAGCAATAAACACTGGTGTGTACTAAAATTGATGCCCCATGATGATGCCATTTACTGAAGACCACACTGATGGCCCCAGACAGCCAATGCATCTTAGATGGAGATTACTCCAGGAAACAGGGAAGCATCAGCAGGATATTAATGTCCTGCCATTCGAAAACAGACTAAATAATTTATTGATATGACCTAATTCCTTTCAAAATATTTTGGAAAAAGAAGTGCTTTTAAAAATGTAGAATCATTTTGGTAAGCTAAATTTCTTAGTGGTAATGGAAAAAAAAATGAAAGCATACAACAAAAATTATGATAAATCTACTAATTAAAACTATCGAGTATTGTGCATAATATAAAACGTAAACTGACATTCTTTACATAGCTTCATTATTAAATCAGATAGACTTACTATTTTATCTTTGCTTATAGATTATAATATTAACATTCATTTTTATGTTATAAAAATTATAAAAATACTTTTTTATATACAAAGGGTTTCTTAATTTTTTGATTTTTGAGATTATTATGTGTTTACATTTTTTCTCCCATTTGTTTCCTCTTTCCAAGCCCTTACATCTCCTTAGACTTGTTCAAATTCATGACCTCCTTTTTCTTCAGTTGTTGCTATGTACATGCATGCATGTTCTATAAACCTGTTTATATATTTTAAATATATATATGTGTGTGTGTATTCCTAAACATATATATACAGCCTGCTCAGTCTGTATGTTGTTTATATTTATATGTTTTCAGATTTGACTATTGTGTATTATGTATCGAACTGGGGTGCTCTTCCTTCAGGAAGTCTATTTCTCCCACTCTCGGGATTCCATGTTTGTCTTTTTGTAGTTCTTTGTGGAGGGATGAGACCTCCTCAGCCTTTCTCCATCCACTTTACTATATCTATTGTTACTTTGCTCAGTTCATGTTTGGATAGCCATGTTGATGAGGTTTTATGGGTGTAGCTTCTGACATTGCTAGGAGGCATAATCCCACAGCAAAATCCCTGATCATCAGGCTTTTAGAATCTTTCTGCCCCATCTTCCCCAATGATTCCTGAGCTTCATATGCAGGAGTTATGCTTTGATGCCTCAGTTCCATCTGAGCTCTACAATGTTGCTGTTTGACTGGTTGTGTTTTTCCATAATGGTGTCTGTTATAAGAGAATCTACTTGATTGAGTGAGGGCTACACTGATCTCTGTGTAGAACTACAAATATTTATTTAGGGATTATGCTGGTTTACTAAAGAGGCGGGATTTGGTTTGTTTAGTTTTGAGACATCATCTCCTACCACCCAATATGACCTCCAGTACCCTTTGTAGATAAGACAAGTTGTGAGTTCCCTATTTTCCTCTCAATTCCTGGAAATTCATTCTTAAGACCACACCTGGCTTAAGATTAAAAAGGATTTTTTTCCCAATTCTTAGTAATTTTTAGTGTTTCTTTTAAATTCCCAGCAATGCATATGTATGCATAAGTGCATCTGTAACTGGGGTACAAGTTGATATGGGTATTTATAGCATCCTTTGGAGAAATTTACTTGGTCAGATCAGACAAAGGCAGGCACAAATGTATGTTTTCTAATTAAAGAGGTCATGTTTGATTATCAAACCCTAAATAATAGTTTTTTCTCATAGATAGCTAGATGATAGATAGAATACTGATGAGTCCATTTAGTCAGATATACATACATACACACACACACACACATATATATATATATATATATATACATATATATTCATAAACTTGAGAAGGAGTTGCAGGGACATAGGAGTGATTGGGAAGGGGAAAAGAAATAATTGGAGTGTTTAATTTTTTTTAAAATAGCATAACAATTGCAAAAATAAATACACAAATTTCTACAAGTGGTTATGCTTTTTGCAAGACCAATAAACACTTTGTCAGAAGGTCATTATTATTTAATTTTTCACTACTTTTACTGTTATTTTCCATATAAGGAGTCACTAATTAGTGATAAATTATGTATTATTTTTAAATCAGTTAGCATAATTTCACTGTAGGAATCAAGTCTTAGACCTCTAGAAGAACAATAAGTAATCTCAATAATTGAGACAATTCCCCAGCTCAATAGACACAATTTAAAATCTATACAATAATATATACCATAAATAAACATATAAATATATATTAACTGTATGTAGCATACTATAATGAAATTTATTTTAAAGACTCAAGGATTACTTAATATTTGAAGAACAATTAATGAAACCCATGATATAAACAAAAAAAGTAAAGGATAAACAGTTCAATTAATAAATGATGAAAAAAAGTCTATTGGAAAACTTCATCAGGCACACATAATATGTAAGAAATAGACAAAGAGGGCTGGAGAGATGGCTCAGAGGTTGTGAGCACTGACCACTTTTCCAGCAGACCCAGGTTCATTTCCTAGCACCCACATGAGAGCTTACAACTGTCTGTAATTCTAGTTCCCAGGGATGCAACACCCTCACACACACACACACACATGCTCCCGACACACACACACACACACACACACACACACATGTACACACACAGAAATTTCTTCAAAATGCCTTCCAAATATCGAGCATTTCGTTTCTGTGGGTGTGCCTCTTACTACCACTAATATTACTGTTGGTAATTTTGTCTCCAGGTTGTATATACTGTTGGAAATTGGTTTATTTTTGAATTTTTTCAAGTCTTTATTTTGTCCATTTCATTGATTCTTTCAAAGATTTATTTTACATGTATTTTTACTTTTTTATATTTTCAGTTTCATTTTGTTCTTTTTTTCTGAGTCCTTTTTTTCTTGGATTTAAATTGATTGCTTGCTTCTCATTTCTTGCTGTTAGAGCTCTCATTATTGAATATAGGTGTCTCCTCTTTGTTTTATTCTTGGTGATATAGTAAGTACATCATGTATAAGTAATTTCATTTTTATTCATTCCACTCTATGTTTTGATTTCCTTGAAAATTCCTCCCAGTGCTTTGGATTATTTTAGAATTTTTCTTTAACTTTCCATATGTTTTAAGATTTTCCTGTATTTTTTTTGTCATTGAGTTTTAATTTTACTTCAAGAATACATTTTGAGTGATTTAAATTATTTTAATTTTTTTATTTTGTTGTAGGCCTCAAATTTATTCTATGCTAATGAATTTGAATGAAATTAAAACAATTGATGCTTTGATTCTGTTAGTTGGGTAGTTCTGTAGTTGTTTTTATTATAATATTTAGATGCTGCTATTGATGTCTTCTATATCCTTTAAAAACATAAATTGTTGGAAGAGTAATATTGAAGTATCAAACTTTAGTTGTTTACCATATCTATTTATCCTTTCAATGATTAACAATTTGTTTCCCATGCTTTCCAGTGCTACTGTGTGACTCATACTTCTAATGCTGTGATTCATGGGTACGTGCAATATGGAGGTTTGTTTTTTTTTTTTTAACTGAAGCTTCCAGGTTATACCTCTCTCTTTGACAAGACATAGAATCTCATTGAATCTGTAATCCTTCCTCTCTTTAGTTGCCATAAAAGGTTATCTGAGCCATTGTGTCTGAGAGTAAAACATAAGGCTGTCCTGTTGTCAGAGGTTCTTGCTACAATCATGGAGGGAGAATGACATGTTCTCTCTCTCTTTCTTTATTACCCTTTTCCTTTTTTTTTTTTTCTCATTTCTGTTTTGTTTGTTTGGAAAAAAGGGCTTGCTATGTGTTTCAGACTTTCCTGTCTTCCAATTCACCATCCTCCTGTTTCATCCAAGAGGAAGGATTACAATCTTGCACCACCAGGCCAGGTTTCCCACAAACTATTCATGTAACCTATGCCCTTCTGGTCTACTTACAAGTTTACACAGCTGTTCAAATGTAAAGTATCAAGTATCAATTCCCTCACTCAAAACACTACTCTGTGCCTTTTGTGTCCACATGCTTTGTCTTATCTTTTATGATAAACTATTAAGATTATTTTTCCCAGGTTCTGTCAGATCCTTAGGCTAATTAACTGAACCTAAGAAGAGAGTTGTAGAACTCCTGAATTCGAACCAAGCCAGCACAACTAAATCAACCTGGGGCTAATGATGAGTATCTAAAGTGGAGGTGAAGCAATCGTCTATCAGGATTTTATCTCTATACACCAGTATCAAAATACAATTGGATGAAAGAACCCACAATGTTTTCTAATACTACAGAAAATAATTGTTTCATGCTAGCGAGGAGAAAACTAAACATTTTAAGGTTAACAAAGTTTCCTGAGCTGATGGTTATTCCATAATAATACTTATTCTGCAATCCAGTACTTGGGGCTTCTTGATAGAATGGCACTTTAGTTATTACATCATGCCTTCTTTATTGCTGTCAAATTGTGTTGTTTTAAGACTTCTTATTCTGTATTTCATATAGCTATTCCTGAGTTTTGTTCAATAAAATCTCCCATAAACTCTTTTCTCATCCTTGTACTTTTGACTTAACCTAAACTGCTGATTGTTTTATGACATTGTGTATGGACGCATACCTTGTAATCCAATCCACAATATTGTTTGAATTACTATGTTTGCATAATTAACGCACTATCTCATATTCAATAATTGTATACCTTTTAAAAGGAATTTGTCTTCAATTTTCTGTGAGTTACTTGAAGTTTTCTTAGAGTTTCTTTTTAGATTTTGTATAAAGTTTTTCTAGTTTCTTGACTTCTCTGACTATTACATTATAAATTATATTTAATACCACAGGATACGTGATTCATCTCACCAGTTCAAGTGACATAGAGATAGCTTACCTTCTTAATTGTTTTGCCTTCCCTTATTTAGAGTATCATTTTTTTGCTTTTTTAAAGATTAGTTTTTTTAGCTTGGCAGTGGTGGCGTACGCCTTTAATCCCAGCATTTGGGAGGCAGAGGCAGGGGGAATTCTATGAGTTCGAGGCCAGCATGGTCTACAAGAGCTAGTTCCAGGACAGGTTCCAAGAGTTCTTTGAGAATTTCATAAAATTTGTTTTGATCCTATTCACACCCAATTCCTTCCAGGTCCACCCCATTCCTACCCAAACGGCTTTGTGTTTGTGTGTTCTTCCCCTCCCTCTTTTTAAATTAACACTCAAATCTAGTTTGTGTTGTGCATACATTCTTAGTTGTGTGACCTTCTACTCCTATGCTGTTGACTTATCAGTTATGACATTTTTGAAGGACATCAATTCTTCCTTCTCAGCAACTATTAATTGTCAAAGTTCTCTTGGCTGTGGCTACTACCTTATGCCTGTGTTCCTTCTCCATGATGACCTTTGGTTTGCCTTGCATTTGCAGACGTCTTGTGCATGGTATCACAATTGGTTTGATTTCATGTGTATAGCTGCCCTGCTTTTTTTTCTAGATATTTATTTTCCACTGTTTTTTTTTAATTTGGCAATTTATTCTATCTCTTAATTTTCTCTTCAATATTTGATTACCTATCCACTGGAACTTTTATTTCTGTTATTTTTGTCTTTATATTATAAACTTTCCATTTTCTTGTTTTGTTTTGTGGATGGAATTTTTAATGTCTTTGGTAAAGAAGTTTTTTTCTCTGATTTCTGTCTGTTATTTTCTTTCAAGGTTTATGAATGCTTCTGGGAACTTTTTTATGGTAATTTGTCATGAAATTGTCAACAAATTATCCTATCTCTACTCTTTCGGTGATGACCACCATTGATGAACTTTTTACCTTTAATTTCAAAATCTTTCTAATCTTTGGAGGTGGATTAAGTTTTCTTTGTGACTTAAATATTCTATGTCATATCTTACATTATATTAAAATGTCACTATAATATAAGAAAAATTTCCATTTCATTGGTTTTTTGACACTGCTTCTTCAGAGAAGAATGGGAACTCTTCTCATTGCAACAACGTAGAGGTAGATGTTCAATATGTTCATGGTTCTCTATTCTAGCCTAGATTGACACTGAGTTCAAGGGCACTCTTCTCAACCTCCTAAGTGCTGAGATCACAGGCTTGGGACACAAAAGGTACCTCGTAATGTAATTCTTTAATTTAGTTAGATGATTGTATATAGAAGACTAAATTAAAATCATTTCCCGCTAAATTAATCAAATCATTCAACAAACAGCAATAGAATTTACCAAGAATTCAATATTATTTGAAGAAAAAATAAGGATGTTTTTCATTGTATGTTGTCATTAAAACAGCAATTCAAAATAGTGATATAATCTGTTTGGACCACTCAAAAAAAGTCTAGGTTCTCTGGGATTGTAATTTGTGGGCTGGTTTTCTTTGCTTTATATTTAAAAAATCACTTATGAGTGGGTCTGCGTTACCTCACTCAAAATGATGTTTTCTAGACAACAATGAGGACCCTAAGAGAGACATATATAGATCTAATTTACATTAGAAGTAGAAAATGACAAGATGTCCTGAGTAAATTGGGAGCATGGGAACCTGGGGAGAGAGTTAAAGGGGAGGGGAGAGGCAAGGCAGGGAAAGGAGCAGAGAAAAATGTAGAGCTCAAGAAAAATCATTTACAAAGACACAAAAAACTTTTAAAGCATGCAGCATTGAAAATAAAGTCTACATAAAAATGATGTGTTAAATATATAGAGTCAATTCAATAAAAAGGGAAAGTGGCTTCTAAAAAAAATGTCAGTACATATCACTGTGTTTTTGCCTGTTGAAATTTTTATTGTCAATAAGTAAACTATTACCAATACATAGAGTACTGGAGAAAAAAAGGATCCAAAACTTAACTCACTTAAAAGGACAAATTCCATAGATAACTTTCACGTGATAGGAAAGATCCCTCAATTTCAGTAAGGCATGATCCATGTGTATCATTTAATTTAACTTTGTTACTCGTATGCATTTTGACCTTAGATAACCTAAGTTTTCTCTGTGTCCTCAGTTGTAAAATGATTTAATTTGAATAACTTTATCTCAACCATCCACATCAGTTTTAAAGTTTTATGATTTTATGATCCAGGTTCTACTCATTATAACTTAGCTATGTGTGTTAAATTCCAAGGGTCAAAATCTACACAAGTGGAACCTGTTCCACTGCTCTATCAAGGTCATGCCTTGCCATCTTCACCAGCTGCACTGTCTTGACTTCACTAGCTAGCAACACCTTCACTTTACAGCTCTCCAAAGACAAAGCACTCACCATTCACATGGACAGTTGTGTTTTGACCTGACCTGAAACAGCTTTCCTCCCATAAAACCAAACTCATAATTCTTTTTACCATCCTCACCTTCCCAGCATCCTTTTGCCCACCATTCCTGGCCATACACTTCCTTTTTCAAATTGTTTTAATGATTAGAACACTAAAATTCCAAATCAATCATCTCTGTACCATCAAATTTTTTCAGTACATTAGGTTGCAATTCGATTCCTCAACTTGCCATTCTCTTACAAATTTCTGTTGTTATTATGCTGTTTTCTGATGTTATTCTTCTCATAAAACAGACTTCTCAAAAATAGAAACTCAATGTCTAAAGAATTAGTGAAATTAAAATGAACATATTAATATTTACATGGACAAATACCAAAGATTATAGCCAATAATATAATACTAACCATTAGGAAAGGATTAAGATATATTGCTATTCTCTATAAACTGAATTAAAAGAGCAGTTCCTATAATTTGAGTCTATCAAAGGATGTCTACTATGTATTACTCTGTCTTCTCTTGGGGTCTTTTCCCTTTCTTTGTTAGCCTTGTACAACATCAATATTATATCTTCTGTCTTACTTTATTATATTTTATTCTGTTGTGTTTGGTTATTATCTCTTAGAGTCCTGGTTTTTTCTAATGAGAGACAGAAAGGCATTGGACCTGGATGGGAGGAGGGGTGGTGGAAAACTGCGAGGAGTGGAGGGAAGGAAACCGTAGTCAGGATACATTGTCTGAGAAAATAATCTATGTTCAATAACAGGGAAATAAATTCTGCATAGAATACAAATGCCATTATCTCTGTCATTAAAGCCACTTCCAGCCAAAAGGTTCTTCTAAGAGTATAACGTTCACTGAGCTATTTAAATGTAGGGCCTCAGAATTTTATCCCTTCTACTTTTTATTGATTTTAGTCTTTCAGAGATTTCTCATTTAAAGGAGACTTAAAACAGTTTCCTCTTTGTCACTATGAAATTCTTGGACTATATCTCTCCAAATTATCTACTTCAGCTGTTTACTACTTCCCATTCAAATAGCCTCCAGGCCTTTCAAATGCAATGTACCCAAATTTAACTTCTAACTTAGCTCCTTCTCCCATGATTCCTTTCTATTGTAATTCTCATAATACTATTTATTGCTTTTCCTGTTATTTAATACAAAATATTTTCTCCAATGACTCAATTTAATATAGAACATCTCCCTGTATTTCTACTTCTGCTCAATAAAGAGCAAAGCAACCATACAAGAAAGGCGAATAAGCAGACAAAAACATAGGAGGAAGTAGCTTTGGAATAAATAGAAATGAGATTGAATAAAATAAATTTAACTGAATCATTTAATTAGATAAATTAAATCAAATATAGTACCCTATGTACTGGTTTTGAGATACAGGCTTCAGGACACACATGTGGCAGACTCAGAGATAAAGAATATCACTATTAATTTACTCTGTTTCCAGTGGTGATATGATTGAGTGAGGAAGTAAGAAAACATGGAACCTAAGAGAACACATCCTCTACTGTTGGGGTGCACATGAACAGACCTGAGGGACATGAGAGCACAAGGATAGACCCCACCTCCTCCTCAACTGCCATAGGATGACATGGGTGAGGAAAAAATGCCCTTCGTCCCCCTGCCCCTTGCTACCTGTGGCAGATGACAGAACTGGCCCCTAGGGCCATGAGAATGGATGAGCTGGCCCTACCCCTCTCTAGTTGCAGCATGTGGGAGATCAGGCATTACACCTCCCCTGGGCAGCTGATATCCATGGGAGGTCTACCCTTTTCTGAATAGTAACAGAGGAGTGGATGGTTGGTGGGGGGAGATGTTCAGGAGTAACTAGGAAGAGAGGTGGAAGGGGAAATTGCACACTTGACATAAAATTTAAAAAAAAAATTTCCTAAATATGAGTTTAGAGAGTTGGTTTCAGAAGCAGAATATTTCCTGGGTGATTGTATCACAGGGCTTTAATCACAACACAAAGGAGGCAAATCTGTGAGTTCAAGACAAGCCTGGTTTACAGAGAGATAATGACAGCCAATGCTACACAAAGAAATTATGTCTCAAAAAAACAAAACAAACAAGCAAAAGAAGCAGAATATCTTAAATAATATGTTACTCAGAATATTTTAAGGATACTGTAAAAATTATACTTGATTTGTTTTTTCCAGGAGCAGAATGAGGACAAGGGAATCAAGAGACCTGACACAAAATTTAAGTAACACTTCACTGTTGGACTCATGTAAATTTATTATCTAAGTTTACAGAACAAATTTTCTTCAGATTCTGCCTATATAACATGCTTGATTCACTTACATCTGTATGTACTGCATGCAAAATTTATTACTTTGATTTTTAAACGTTCCCAAAACTAACTGATATGACATTGGAAAACTTTTGCTAAAGTGGCTATATATATATTTATATATATGT